>NC_080717.1:24344375-24486875 GCF_019097595.1 Hemibagrus wyckioides
CTATCAATAAATGACAAAAATGTTTGTGTGTGTGTTTTTGTGTGTGTGTGTGTTCAAATAAAGACATCTGCTCTTCTTCTTTAGCCTGTTTTTGATGCTACATCAGTTCAGGCTAAAAGCATCTGTGTTTCAAGCAGCGTTCAATTCTATCGACTCTGCAGTGACGTTTTAGAGCCAAAGCTCAGTGATGTCATCGATTCCATCCTTTAGACTTCATAGATTTATGTATAAACAGAATAATTATAACTCTGTCTCATGGAGTCTCCATTAAAGTGTCTGTGAATATCTTCTGCTAATGGCTTGTGTGTGTGTTATTGTGTGTGTGTGTGTTATTGTGTGTGTGCGTGTGTGTGTGTTAGTGTGTGTGTGTGTGTTATTGTGTGTGTGTTTTCCCCAACACCAGATCTATAAATATGGATTTGAGGAAGCAATTATGATCTTTTCTTTGCGCCTTTTTTGTAAATATTTCTCCACACCTTCCCTTTGTTTTTAATTTTATGAACTTAAATGGTTTGTATGTTTCTCATGAAACTTCAGACGTCACGGAGGAAAGTGAGATTAAGTGCAGCTCAATATTTCATTACAAACATGAAGGCTCAGTCTGCATTTATAACAGTTTAATAACCGCAAGACATTTCTCTTTTTTCTCTTTTTCTCTCTGGTCTTCATTTCTAACAAACACAAAAAAACATTTCTCAGAGTTTCTTCACAGACTCTCTGTCTGTCTGTCTGCTTCTCTGTCTGTCTGCATGCCTCTCTGTCTGTCTCTCTGTCGGTTTGACTGTCTCACTCTCTGCCTCTCTGTCTGTCTCACTCTCTGCCTGTCTGTCTGCCTCTCTGTCTCTCTCTCTCTCTCTCTCTCTATCTGCCCCTCTGTCTGTCTGCCTATCTGTCTCTCTGTCTGCCTCCCTGTCTCTCTGTCTCTCTCTGTCCCCATTATCTGTCCGTCTGTCTGTATTTACCCCATTATCTGTCTGTCTGTCTAAATTTACCCCATTGTCTGTCTGTCTGAATTTACCTCATTGTCTGTCTGTCTGAATTTACCCCATTGTCTGTCTGTCTGTATTTACCCAATTGTCTGTCTGTCTGTATTTACCCCATTGTCTCTCTGTCTGTCTGTATTTACACCATTGTATGTCTGTCTGTCTGTCTGTCTGTCTGAATTTACCCCATTATCTGTCTGTCTGTCTGAATTTACCCCATTATCTGTCTGTCTGTCTGAATTTACCCCATTATCTGTCTGTCTGTCTGTCTGTCTGTCTGTATTTACCCCATTGTCTGTCTGTCTGCCTGTATTTACACCATTGTATGTCTGTCTGTCTGTCTGTCTGTGTTTACCCCATTGTCTGTCTATCTGTATTTATCCCATTGTCTGTCTGGCTGTCTGTTTGTCTGTATTTACCCGATCCTCTGTCTGTCTGTTTGTTTGTATTTACCCCATTATCTGTCTGTCTGTCTGTATTTACCCCATTGTCTGTCTGTTTGTCTGTATTTACCCCATTGTCTGTCTCTCTGTTTGTCTGTATTTACCCCATTGTCTGTCTGTCTGTCTGTCTGTCTGTATTTACCCCATTGTCTCTCTGTCTGTCTGTATTTACCCCATTGTCTCTCTGTCTGTCTGTATTTACACCATTGTATGTCTCTGTCTGTCTGTCTGTCTGAATTTACCACATTATCTGTCTGTCTGTCTGAATTTACCCCACTGTCTGTCTGTCTGTCTGTCTGTATTTACCCCATTGTCTGTCTGTCTGTCTGTATTTACACCATTGTATGTCTGTCTGTCTGTCTGTCTGTGTTTACCCCATTGTCTGTCTGTCTGTCTGTCTGTATGTCTGTATTTATCCCATTATCTGTCTGTCTGTCTGTCTGTATTTACCCCATTGTCTGTCTGTCTGTCTGTATTTACACCATTGTATGTCTGTCTGTCTGTCTGTCTGTGCTTACCCCATTGTCTGTCTGTCTGTCTGTCTGTATTTACCCCATTGTCTGTCTGTCTGTCTGTATTTACACCATTGTATGTCTGTCTGTCTGTCTGTCTGTCTGTCTGTCTGTCTGTCTGTGTTTACCCCATTGTCTGTCTGTCTGTCTGTATGTCTGTATTTATCCCATTATCTGTATGTCTGTCTGTCTGTATTTACCCGATCCTCTGTCTGTCTCTTTGTTTGTATTTACCCCATTATCTGTCTGTCTGTCTGTATTTACCCCATTGTCTGTCTGTATGTCTGTATTTATCCCATTATCTGTATGTCTGTCTGTCTGTATTTACCCGATCCTCTGTCTGTCTCTTTGTTTGTATTTACCCCATTGTCTGTCTGTCTGTTTGCATTTACCCCATTGTCTGTCTCTCTGTTTGTCTGTATTTACCCCATTGTCTGTCTGTCTGTCTGTCTGTCTGTCTGTATTTACCCCATTGTCTGTTTCTGTATGTTTGTATATACCCAATTGTCTGTCTGTCTGTCTGTATTTACCCCATTGTCTCTCTGTCTGTCTGTATTTACACCATTGTATGTCTGTCTGTCTGTCTGAATTTACCACATTATCTGTCTGTCTGTCTGAATGTACCCCACTGTCTGTCTGTCTGTCTGTCTGTCTGTATTTACCCCATTGTCTCTCTGTCTGTCTGTATTTACACCATTGTATGTCTGTCTGTCTGTCTGTCTGTGTTTACCCCATTGTCTGTCTGTCTGTCTGTATGTCTGTATTAATCCCATTATCTGTATGTCTGTCTGACTGTATTTACCCAATCCTCTGTCTGTCTCTTTGTTTGTATTTACCCCATTATCTGTCTGTCTGTCTGTATTTACCCCATTGTCTGTCTGTATGTCTGTATTTATCCCATTATCTGTATGTCTGTCTGTCTGTATTTACCCGATCCTCTGTCTGTCTCTTTGTTTGTATTTACCCCATTATCTGTCTGTTTGTCTGTATTTACCCTATTGTCTGTTTCTGTATGTTTATATATACCCAATTGTCTGTCTGTCTCTCTGTCTGTTTGTATTTACCCCATTGTCTCTCTGTCTGCTTATCTCTGTCTGTCTGTATTTACACCATTGTCTATCTGTCTGTCTCTCTCTCTGTATTTACCCCATTGTTTGTCTCTCTGTTTGTCTGTCTGTCTGAAGCTGGTTTGCAAAATTTGAGCCCAATTCCAGTGTTAACACTGGATTAGCTTTCCTAGCATAGCAACGCTAGCACCCCCAGATTAGCGCAGTATGACAGAAGGGCAGAAGCTAATCCTGGCTAAATACTCAGCACTAGCTCATCCACATGCATGCTGGTTCCCACAGGGTCTATCTTTCATTCCTGCTTTGTTCTTTATATACCCAGCGTGATTGTGTTTTAAAGGGAAAAACAAATATGGCCGCTTAATTACAAGCTCGACTCTGAGTTTCAGGCTTCAGTGGTCTCCTCTGATGCCGACGTTAATTAGATTTGAAACAGAAACAGAGGGTTGAAATGTGCAGCGTTAGCATTCTGAGGAAGCTAATCTGTTCAGCAGAATCATTTTCCCCTTCATTAAATTCACAGAATGTCTGTGTCTGTTTTCGACCAGGTGAAATAAAGTGAACGCTACCTGCATGAGCTAATCCTTTGCTAAATTAGCATGAACATCTTAATAAATGCTAATAATGATGTTTTTTAATGTAGTTTACACCAAAGGGTCCAGAATCCTAACTTCACTACACAACTTTTATTTTATTTTCTGTCACAAAACACGGACTGTAGTGCGATTACATGTGTGTGTGTGTGTGTGTGTGTTTGTGTGTGTGTGTGTGAAGCATCAGCGTGAGCTTGTGTTTGTCGTCTGGTCCTGAATGTGACTCCTGATGGGCTCCACAGGGCTGCTGAACGCTAAACATATGAATAATAAATAAATCACACGGGGCTTTGAGGATGTCTTCAGCAATAAACCACAAATCAGAAAACTGAGGGAGAATGGAGGCAATATGGAGGGAAAATCTAGGGAAAATTGAGGGAAAACTGAGGGCAAACTGATGGAGAATGGAGGGAATAAGGAAGGAAAATATACGGAAAATGGAGAGAAAACTGAGGGAAAACAGAGGGAGAATAGAGGGAATAAATAGGTAAAATGGAAAGAAAGCGGAGGGAAGATGGAGGGAAAGAAACACACACTGGGTACAGAAACACACAGAAACACACACAAACTGGATACACAATCACACACTGGATACAGAAACACACACTAGATACACAAACACACACTAGATACAGAAACACACAAACTGGATACACAAACACACACTAGATACAGAAACACACACTAGATACAGAAACACACAAACTGTATACAGAAACACACAAACTGTATACACAAACACACACTAGATACAGAAACACACACTAGATACAGAAACACACAAACTGTATACACAAACACACACTAGATACAGAAACACACACTAGATACAGAAACACACACTAGATACAGAAACACACAAACTGTATACACAAACACAGACTAGATACAGAAACACACACTAGATACAGAAACACAGACTAGATACAGAAAGACACACTAGATACAGAAACACACAAACTGTATACACAAACACACACTGGATACACAAACACACACTGGGTACAGAAACACACACTAAATACAGAAACACACACTAGATGCAGAAACACACAAACTGTATACACAAACACACACTGGATACACAAACACACACTGGGTACAGAAACACACACTAGATACAGAAACACACACTAGATACAGAAACACACAAACTGTATACACAAACACACACTGGATACACAAACACACACTGGGTACAGAAACACACACTAAATACAGAAACACACACTAGATACAGAAACACACAAACTGTATACACAAACACACACTGGATACACAAACACACACTGGGTACAGAAACACACACTAGATACAGAAACACACAAACTGTATACACAAACACACACTGGATACACAAACACACACTGGGTACAGAAACACACACTAGATACAGAAACACACAAACTGTATACACAAACACACACTAGATACACAAACACACACTAGATACAGAAACACACACTAGATACAGAAACACACACTAGATACAGAAACACACACTAGATACAGAAACACACAAACTGTATACACAAACACAGACTGGATACACAAACACACACTGGGTACAGAAACACACACTAGATACACAAACACACACTAGATACAGAAACACACACTAGATACAGAAACACACACACACACACTGGATACACAAACACACACTGGATACAGAAACACACACTGGGTACAGAAACACACAGAAACACACACAAACTGGATACACAAACACACACTAGATACACAAACACAAACTGGATACACAAACACACACTAGATACAGAAACACACTGGATACACACACACACACACACTGGATACACAAACACACATTGGATACACAAACACACACTGGGTACAGAAACACACTGGATACACACACACACACACACTGGATACACAAACACACATTGGATACACAAACACACACTGGATACACAAACACACATTGGATACACAAACACATACACTGCATACACAAACACACACTGGATACACAAACACACACTGGATACACAAACACACACTCTGGATACACAAACACACTCTGGATACACAAACACACACTGGATACACAAACACACACTGGATACACAAACACACACTCTGGATACACAAACACACACTGGATACACAAACACACACTGGATACACAAACACACACTGGATACACAAACACACACTCTGGATACACAAACACACACTGGATACACAAACACACACTGGATACACAAACACACACTGGATACACAAACACACTCTGGATACACAAACACACACTGGATACACAAACACACACTCTGGATACACAAACACACTCTGGATACACAAACACACACTGGATACACAAACACACACTGGATACACAAACACACACTGGATACACAAACACACACTCTGGATACACAAACACACACTGGATACACAAACACACACTGGATACACAAACACACACTGGATACACAAACACACACTAACCTAACCTATAAGCAGTAACCTATTTAGTTATTTATTTTGTTGAATCTCATTTTTACATTTATTTGTACCCTTAAGATGCAGAACCTTTCCACTTATACTACTACTACTAATAATAATAAGGCATGGGGTGTGTGTGTGTGTGTATGTGTGTGTGTGTGTGTGTGTGTGTGTGTGTGTGGTTCCGTTTTGTCGCCCCACACTGTTAATGTTCAGTGTTTGTCCTTGATGTGTTGTAAAACTCGTGTCGCTGCACCGCACACCAAATTGCTTTGTATTTGCCAGCAGGATGACGTGGTGTGTTTTTTCGAAAGGTCAACGTCTTGTGTCTCGAACCCCTACCGAGGAGTTCGTCTCGTTTCGTCTCGTCTCGTCTCGTCTCGTCTCATCTCATCTCCACTCAATAATCGCTAAGAAAAAATACAACGTTTCTCCTCACCTGGTTTTATTTTCCCTTTAATTTCCACACAGAGTGAAAACACAAACACACACACACACACTCTCTCTCACACACACACACACACTCACACCCCTACAGGGCAGGACAGGGTGAATCAGTGCGACCATCTCACAAACCACACACACTCGTATTCTCCAGGGGTGTGCATGTGTGTGTGTGTGTGTGAGTGTGAGAGTGTGTGTGTGTGAGTGTGTGAGTGTGTGAGTGTGTGAGTGTGTGTGTGTGTGAGTGGTTTTATCTGATTAGTGTGTGACTGGGTTTAATGTTCACGCCTCTTGCTGAAGGTCAGGAGCTGTTCTATTTTTTATTATTATTATTTTTGTGATTAATAAATTTGAAGAGTATCGGTGGAATGAATGTGTAAAAGGATCAGAGCTGAGAAATCGGACTGCAGTGTGTTCCATCGTCTGATCCTTTCATTCACTCGTCTGTTAATCACTGATACAATCACATTCCTCTGAGATCTGATGGAGTCTGATGAGAAATTATTATTATTATTATTATTATTATTATTATTATTATTATTATTATTATTATTATTACTAATGTAGCTATAACATCTTGACAATGTGATGATGATGAGGATGTGATGTGATCTAAAGTCATGATGATGAAGATGTGATGATGATGGTGATGTGATCTGGTGTGAGGTGACGTGACATGATGTGATGATGATGATGATGAGGATGTGATGTGATTTAAAGTCATGATGATGATGATGTGATGGTGATGATGTGATGTGATTTAAAGTCATGATGATGATGATGTGATGGTGATGATGTGATGTGATTTAAAGTCATGATGATGATGATGTGATGGTGATGATGTGATGTGATTTAAAGTCATGATGATGATGATGTGATGGTGATGATGTGATGTGATTTAAAGTCATGATGATGAAGATGTGATGATGATGGTGATGATGTGATGTGATTTAAAGTCATGATGATGAAGATGTGATGATGATGGTGATGATGTGATGTGATTTAAAGTCATGATGATGAAGATGTGATGATGATGGTGATGATGTGATGTGATTTAAAGTCATGATGATGATGATGTGATGTGATTTGGTGTGATTTGATGATGATGTGATAATGATAATATGTGATTTGATGATGATGTGATGATGATACTGATGATAATGGTGAAGATATGATGATGATGTGCTGCTGCTGCTGATGTGATGATGAAGATGTGCTGATGATGATGATGATGATGATGAGGATGTGATGTGATTTAAAGTCATGATGATGAAGATGTGATGATGATGATGTGATGGTGATGGTGATGATGTGATGTGATTTGGTATGATTTGATGATGATGTGATAATGCGATGTTGATGATGATGATGATGATGATGATCACAAAAACTACTCTTATTTTATACTTTTTCACACCAGCAGCAACAGTGTAATAACGTAACAATGGTACAAAACAGTAAAGGCACTAATATTAGCTCAGCGAATGTGAAAAATGAATGAGAATATCAGAAATGGATATAGTCATTATAGTCATGTTTTTTACTTGTTAAGTAATTGTTTTTATCCGAAGTGTTAAATCTAGCTACCTGAAGTAGCTAATTCATGCTAATCTCTTTTTACCCGAAAATATTTATTCCTCTCAGTGGAGACGCTGGTATCTTTAATTAAAATCGTTTCGTATCTCGTCTCTAATCTCGCTGTCTTTCTCTTCGCAGCTGCTTCGAGGACGACGAGCCTCCATGCGTAGAGACCATCGAGTACACGTCCTACAGCGAGAAGTTCAGCGCTAACGAGCGGGACGAAGAAATCGACAGAAACATGTCCAGCACTGATGAGGATGATGAGGACGATGAAGACGGCAGCAGGAAAAGCCGGCGCAGGAAGTCGGCCGTGTTTCCTCACGCCTGTCGTCAGGATTCGTTAGAGACTCTGAGCCTCAAGAGCAGCAACAACATCGATATCAACAACACCTACCTGAGTTAGGAGCTGGAGGAAAATAAGCATCATTAGAATATTTAGGCTTTAATTATTGAGGAGAGCTTTAACGAGAGCAGCGTCGCATGTAACAAACCTCTGTAGATGGACACAACCACAAAGTACTGGCAGCTAATGAGCAACTAGTGAATATGTCCATATTAATATAGTCGTGCTGTGTAGCGTTAATTCTTTAGTTGTGAAGCTAGGAGGCTAAATGAAGCTAATAACAAGCAGAGCTAGAGACTTTACTCACAATGAACACAACTTCAGAGGGAAAAAAGAGAAAGACTTAATTATAAGCTTACGTAACATTTCCCCCGTCAAACAAATGTGATGATGTTCAAATTAGTGATATCGTACGCTATATTCAACTGACCTCTGAGGGAAAATTAAACCTTGAATTTTATAAACAACAAGCAAACAAATTAACCAGCAAACGATAGAAATACCAGAGATGATCTCAGAACTGGACAAAGAATGTTCTAGATTTAATCAATGAAAGCATCTGTATGTCGATCAATTATTTAAAAAAAAAAAAGGCGTAAAACTTTTCCAAGTGGGAATTCCGTCGAAATTTCCGAGTTCTGAGTTGAACTCCGGCTGTCCCTGAATAACATGCCTGTTGAATATTCAAATGTGTCCGCATATTAATGAGCTGAGCAACCAGCAGCCTCAAACACACTGATTTCAGATCAGATAAATGACCAGAAAACAAAAATTGATCCAATAAATAAACTTTATAAACTTCTAAACATACAAGCAAATAAACTTTATTTGCAATAATGTAGCTAGCGTAGCGAGTTCCCGCCCACCGGTGCTTACAAAGGTTCTGAAGTTGTTTATTTCAAATATTTGGCTCATTTTTTTTCCACCTTTAATGAATGAAGATAGCTTTTGCACTAGGGATGTGCTTGATCAGTAAACATGCACATTTTAGAGAGACGCAGAACATTTGCTAATTCCAAGTGGAACATTTTGTTCCGTTAGAAAAGGATGGGGAGGAAGTTGAGAAAGTAATTACAAGATCATTTCATCCCTTTTTTTTTCTGCAGAAATAGCAGTGACACAACTCTGACACTTAAACCCTGGAAACATCTCGCTGTGAGACACGCCATTATTTACCACAATTTATTTATTTTTATTTTTATTCCAAAGCTCCTTGAAGTTACACCAGCTGAAGGTCTGATGATGACGGATTAATGAAATAAAATGAAATTTAAATAATTAAAATAATAGAATTATTTCCTCTCTACACTACAGAAAACTGATCAATGTTTAATGTTTATTATTATTATTATTATTATTATTATTATTATTATTATTATTATTATTATTATTATTTCTGAGACGTAAACAGTATTTAAAAAGGAGCTGAATGTTACACCTCGGGTTGTTTCTAAATTATTTTGTCAAATCATTTTCTATATAAAATTTTTAAATGCTTGTTCATTTATTCTAAAAGTTTACTAAAATGACACAACAGCAGCACTTCATCCAGCGAGAGTTAGATTCTACCCCGCTTCTGCTTTACTTACTGATACTGGAACCTGTGTATCATCACTTTACTGTACGATTCTGTAGCATTTACTGATACTGTCACTGTGTGTGCTTTATTTAAACACACACACACATACACACACAGACACACACACACACAAACACAGGCACACACATACATACACATATACACACACATACACACACAGACACACACATACATACACATATACACACACATACACACACAGACACACACAGGCACACACATACATACACATATACACACACATACACACACAGACACACACACACAAACACAGGCACACACATACATACACATATACACACACAGACACACACACACAAACACAGGCACACACATACATACACATATACACACACAGACACACACAGACACACACATACATACACACACATACACACACACAAACACAGGCACACACATACATACACATATACACACACATACACACACAGACACACACACACAAACACAGGCACACACATACATACACATATACACACACATACACACACAGACACACACAGACACACACATACATACACATATACACACACATACACACACACAAACACAGGCACACACATACATACACATATACACACACATACACACACAGACACACACACACAAACACAGGCACACACATACATACACATATACACACACAGACATATACACACACACACACAGACACACACACATACACATGCGCACACACACAGGCACACACAGACACACACATACACAAACACAAATACAGACATATCCACACACACACACAGACACACACACATACACATGCGCACACGCACACACATACATACACATATACACACACAGACATATCCACACATACACACGCACACACACACAAACACACACAAACACAAATACAGACATATCCACACACATATCCACACACAAACACTGACTCTAAAATAATCTAAAAACAAACACACATCATGCAGTCTCCTGTCTCTAAGGAGAATTGTTAAAAACTGCATTGAAAAATAAAACTAAAATAAACTCTGAAATTATTTCTGATTGTTTTTTCATGCTTTCATCTGTCACCAGTTTTTCTTGCCTTATTAATTAATTAATTAATTAATTAATTTATTTATTTATTTATTTATTTATTTATTTATTTATTTATTAATTAATTAATTAATTAATTAATTAATTAATTAATTAATTAATTAATTAATTAATTAATTTATTTATTTATTTATTCATTCATTTATTTGTTTATTTGTTGGAAGTGCCGTAGTGTTGTCTAGCAACAGGTTAATGGGATGTATTCTGGTGAATGTAACATTAACCAGCTAGTTATACTCGAGGAATATCTGGAATGTTTCCTAGTCAGATATATTTGGAGATTTTTTCCACGTTAGTGAATATATTTTAATAATCGCTAGCTAGCTTTATTTGCGGTTCATGTCTCCTTACTTTAGCTAGCGAGCTTTGGTTAGTGGAAGTTCCCTTTCGAGGGAACTCGAGGCTGCATCATGGCTGACGCTTCTATGTAGAAGTTGTGTCTGAAGCTCTGTGTGAAATCACGCTGATCTATTGGCTCAGGTAGGTCATGTGACGAGGTGAAACGTTTTTCTGCATTGTTTGTTTGATAGAGGAGCGTGCACATGTGGCTCCAGGGAGACTTTACCTGGGAAACTTTTCCTCTCCATAAACTCTGCTCTCTGCTCGATGTTGGTGATGAAGAAAGCAATCGCTGGCATTTGTGTTGAGTTTCGCATGCTGTTGCAAAGCTCAATACGCGTTCGCTTGCTCGTATTTCCAACCAAGCGCTTGCGTGTGGCTTGAGTCCCGCATCTGTTGAGGCAGCGCCGGGTACGGTCATTGTTTCACGGCTTTGTGAATCACTTTCGTCTGCTCAGGTGACTCTAATACTTCTGCTTCGGCTCTGTGAGTTCGCTTTGTGATTGCTCCCGAACTAGATGCGGATATATGCTATCTGCATCAGACTCTGAAGAGGTGGGCAACATGGAGCAAACAGCAGTCAAATTGCCACCACATTTTGTGGTGTTTGGAGAGCTCCTGGTGGTGATCACGTGCTGTTGCTAAGCTTAGTTTAGATTGGTATGAATAGGTTAGTGTTGTCTGCTCTGAGTGGGCATACTGAGGTGTTGATGTTGTGGAATAAACCTTATTCTGCCTGTTTGTTCTCCTTAGCCACTGCTGACTATTCAGCCATTGTGGGCCTTGATAAAAATGGGTATGCCGGTGATGCCTAGGATTGAAGAGACACTTGCGGACTATCTCTCTCCTCATTGGCTGCAGTTTACATATGTAACTTGGTGTAGTTTTCTAACATTTCCTAACTCCTAGTTGTTCATCAATATTTATCTTAGATTTATCCTACATCAGATAGCTTTCTTTTGCTACTTCCTGTAACATTAGCTAGTTTGCTTTTATGACGTTTTAACTATTTGTGTAACTAGTGCTTTGTTTGCTAGCATCATTCAGATAGCTATGCTTTTTTATTATTATTATTATTATTATTATTATTATTATTATTATTATTATTATTATTATTATTTTATTTTCCTCATAAACATTTGGTCTGATATTTTAAGATATTTATTTCAAAGCTAGTTTCAGCAGAACTACAAAAAAAACCCCAGAAGTGTGTAAAGGAAACACGACACGCCGCTGCTAGCGCTGCTAATAAAAGACTCCAGCATGTTTGTTTTGCTAATTGAGCCTCTTACACTCAGCTTTCTCTTTGGTTCTTATTCAGTAAGTTTAGACTCAGAGCAGATAAAGGAGTAGCTCTGAATAAATATCTGTATTGTTCTGTATGAAACTGAAGCCTGTGTCTCCTCCTTGCTGGAGGTTTCACATCTGAACCGTCTGTAATCCTGCTCTTCACTCACAGAGCAGATCATTACATCACAGCATGAGGAAGAACCTCACAGAGCTCCACTCTACTGATATGCTGCAGGTACAACAAGCTGCATTCTACACACACACACACACTCACACACAATTTTAATTGCTGTCTTCCTGCTGCTGAGTTTCCTGTAGAGCTTCCTGTCAGTCGTGATGATGATGATGATGATGATGATGATGACACTGCTGCTGCCAATGATGATGACAAGGATGAAGATGAAGATGATGGCACCGAGAACAATGGTTATGGTGATGGTGATGATGACGGTGATGTTGGTGATGATGATAATGATGATGATGATGATGATGATGATGAATATGTGTAAATCTTGGGCAATATTTGTCTTCTCATGTGCAATATGGGTAAATCTTGGGGAATAATATTCTATTCTATTCTATTCTATGATGATGAAAATACAAATTAAGCTTGGATCAGAAGGAGCTCAAGGCCAGCTGAAGGTCCCTTGGCTCCTCAATGATGGTACTGTTAATGATGATGCTGTTAATGATGATAAGGAGAACGATGATGATGACAATGATGATGGTGATGATGATGGCGATGAGGATGAATATGATGATGGCGATGATGATGAGGATGAATATGATGATGATGATAATGATGGCGATGATGATGATGATGATGATGATGATTATAATGATGATGATGATTATTATGATGATGATGATGATGATGATGACACTGACATTGCCAATAATGATGACAAGGATAAAGATGATGGCACAGAGGACAATGGTTATGGTGATGATGATGATGATGATGATGATGATGATGATGATGATGATGAAAATACAAATTAAGCTTCGATCAGAAGAAGCTCAAGGTCAGCTGAAGGTCACTTGGCTCCTCAATGATGATACTGTTAATGATGATAAGGAGAACGATGATGATGACAATGATGATGGTGATGATGATGGCGATGAGGATGAATATGATGATGATGATGATTATAATGATGATGATTATTATGATGATGATGATGATGATTATGATGATGACACTGACATTGCTAATAATGATGACAAGGATGAAGATGATGGCACAGAGGACAATGGTTATGGTGATGATGATGATGATGATGAAAATACAAATTAAGCTTCGATCAGAAGAAGCTCAAAGTCAGCTGAAGGTCACTTGGCTCCTCAATGATGATACTGTTAATGATGATGCTGTTAATGATGACACTGTTTATGATGTTAAGGACAATGATGATGATGATGACAACGATGATGGTGATGGTGATGATGATGATGATGATTATGATGATTATGATGGTGATGATGATCAAATTAAAGATGAATGTGAAGGAGCTTGAGGTCACCTGAAGGTCATTGAGCTCCTCCAGCACAGGCAGATCTTATTGTAATACGTTTACAAGCAGCTGATTTGCGTTAAACACAAACTCTTTATTTCCTCTGAGGAGAAATGATGTTTTATTCATTACACAACAAACAGATGAATAATTCACACAAAATTCCTTAAAATGATCTCAGAAGCTGGAGTTAAACTTCCATTTAAATAAATTATACAAATAAAATATATATAATAAAAAAAACAGTCGGATTTTTATGATATCCACCACAAGCATACCACAAAGGCAAGTTTTCGGTTTCATGTTTATTATTATTATTATTATTATTATTATTATTATTATTATTATTATTATTATTATTATTATTAATGTTTTACCATATTAAGCAATATTTTCAATTTTATTTTAAACTTGATGCTTAAAGCGACTCTACATTTTTAATTTTATTATTTATTTCCTGAGTGGAGATGATTATGGGACATGTGACATTTCAGATTTCCTGGAGAAAATGAGGAACTTTATGGTGTAATAAACTCACAAATGAAAAGCTGCAGGGGCTTCAGGAAGTCTGTAGCATGAGAGATTATTGAATTAAAAAAAGAAACACGACTGAAATGCGGCTGTTACGCTAATACTAAGTTAGGGGAAAAATCACATTAGTGTTCGGGTTCGGCTTCAATCATGTGTTAAACACAATAAATGATGATGATGATGAAGATGATGACGACGATGAAATAAGTGGAGGATGAAGAGTAATAATGTCTTTAATCCCGTCACATGTAGATGAAGGACGTCTGCTCACGTGACAGAAAGTTCAGCTGTTTATCTTCAGAATATAATTCACACAATCCTAATCCACCCACCCACACACCCACCCACCCACACACACACACACACAAACACACACAAAATATAGATGTATATCAGAATAAACAAGTTTAGCTGGAGAAGAAAAAGGTCACCTGGAACATCACCTCTTCACCCTCAGAGTGTTTATCATGGCTGGAACAGAAGAGAAACTGTCTAGGAGCAAAGCTTCACTGACCTCCACCTCGCTCAGATCGATCCAAAAAAAAAAACAAACTTAAAAAATCATTGATATAACCCGTAGCTGACTGGATGGTGTTGTGAGCACAGAGCTTCTCCTGGAAGTAACAATAACCTTGTCTCCAAAACACAACATTTAAAACAACAACAACAACAACAACAACAAAAAAATCACAGGAGAAAGAAAGACATCTGATCTGACATGAGCTCCAAACTTATCCTGGGAGAGGATCCAAAATCCAAACAATACCAAACAAAACAAAACAAAACAAAATGAAATCAAACCATAACATAACATACCAAAACATATAGAAACTAACAAAAACAAAACAAAACAGGAGGCGTTTTGCCTCCTGACTCTATCTATCAGTGTTCAGCGTAGTTCAGCTACATCCTGGTTTTGATGTCATATGAGGGTTTTTAAAAAATATATATATATAATAATAATAATAATAATAATAATAATAATAATATGAAAAATGAGGATTCATTTCAAGTTCAGGAATTTATTCATTAAAAAAACCCATCCTCTTATATAAAGTTGAGTGATAATTTTATTCATTTTTTTCCTGGTTGCTGGATGTAAGTCATCACTACTCAGCTTCACGCCTCCTCCTGCACATCAGGGTATTTCATTAGGTTATAGATTAGAGTGATCGCTCCTGAATGAACGAGAAGAAGAGAGAGAGAGAGAGAGAGAGAGAGAGAATCAGGGCGACATGGAGAGGAAGAAAGCGAGACTAAAACCATGACACAGAAGTGTAACGTGATTTCTTCACACCATGGCTGCTGTATTTCATTATCTTTTATTCCCTCCTTCCTTTGTTCTTGTTCTGCTTCATGTTGGAAACAGGAGCGTTGTTCCTCAGTGAAGTGCAGTTGAAAGGTTGATCATAATAATAATAATAATAATAATAATAATAATAACAACAACAATTAAACAGGTTTATATTAATGACCTTGTTTCCATCGTTTCTATAGCAACAGCTCAGACACTGGGAGGTTTTCTGTGACGTCTATCTCTCTGATTTGTATGGAAGGAGTCTCCAGTTTCAGCGCTGTGTAACAGTCTTTATAACACTTCTTTGTGGTTTCTATGGTAATAATACTATAAATAATAATAACAGAATAAAGAAAGGGAAACTAAAAATGAATGCATGTCTTTCAATATAAATATTGTAAAAATCTTTCATCTCTGTGTCCCAGCCAGCTCTTCCTCTTCCTCTTCTTCTTCTTCTTCTTCTTCTTCTTCGAAATACTCTAACGAGATCGTTTGCCCCATGACAGATCTTTCTGAGCATGAGAGAGCAACCAAACATGACGGAAGTGTCAGAGAAAAATCCTCACACACACACACACACACACACACACACACACACACACTGCCTGGGTGTTGGCTACAACCTGAGCTTTTCCATGAGCCAATGAAACATGAAATTAAATTAGCATGTCTATATGTTTCAGAGGCAACCGAGCTGCGCAGGAATGATAGACTACCTCTCACTAAAGTCTTTCTCTCTCTCTCTCTCTCTCTCTCTCTCTTGCTGTATATCTCTTTTTCTTTGTTTTTTTTTCTATTAATGGATTGTTAAAGGTGTGTTTTTTTCATCAAGGCCTTGAAACACAGTGTAAATTCAGACACTTCACCCGGCTACGCTGAAGATGTTCATCACCGAAAGCAGAAATAAAAAGTCTGTGGACGTCTTTATTTATTCGCACAGAGCTGAGGACCTTCTACAGCTTCTGAGGTGACAGACGGATTAGGAAGATGCTGAAGGCCTCTGATCAGGGGGATCTCTGTTCTCCCAGTACACCGGGGTTCTGTTCTGACTTATGGGACATTTGCAATAAACGAATGATGTTCAGTACTATGATGAGTCTGGACTTTCAGTGTGTTTTAGACGTGTATTCTTCCCTTTGTTGGAGAACCTTACACAGAATTTTACTGATTGAAGATCAGATTTGAGCTGCTTTTTAGATGAACAAGCACTCGGAGCATCTCAGAGAGCAGAAATGGGTTCGATATCAACATTTACTTTGTACATTTGTGTGGAAATAAAATAACCATTTTTGTTTTTTTGGAACTTTTCTATGAATATATCGCCCCTAGTAGGTTAAAAACAGAAATATTTATGAAACACTACAAAGTCCTGAGTGTCTACTTTCATATGAGCTTCATGTTAACCAGCACTGTGGAGTGGAACATGACAATGACTAGAATAAGTTTTTTTTTACAGATTAATCCCAGGGGATAGATGAAGGCTTATTCCTGTATTGTTTCAAAAGTCCAAAATGAAAACATTTCCCTTCTTTCTTTTCCTCTAGCTGTGTGGATGTTGAGTTCTGAGTGCAGGAGCAGAGGGTCATGGCGTCCACGGTGGTGATGATGCAGGGATTTGACCTCTAAACCTTCTGACCGGAAGCCTGCAGTGTTAAACTCCTCCGAGGCTCCATTGCACTGCACTTCATTAACCACTTCCTCTTCCTCTCCGCTCCGGCTGCGGATTGTACAGAGAAATCTCTTTGGCGTTCACGCTGTGTGTGCAGGATCATCATCTCCGTTAACCTCCTGACTCGGGAAGTTCTATGTGTGCGCGGTTGATCTGAGCTGAGAGTGAAGTGGGTTTTAATCCTGAACGTATAAATGACCTCATGCAATTATGTTGACCCCCTGATCAGTGTGATGTCAGAGCAGTGGAGGATGAGTGGGTTCTGTGGGTTCTCATGACGGGAGGCTGTGAGGTCCCATCCCAGGATGGATGCTCTGTATGCTCAGATAACTTACCACACACACACACACACACACACACACACACACACACACTAATTTTCACACAGGAATTATTGTGCATTGTAGGAATACTGTTTATTGTGCGTTGTTATTTTTTTATATTTCTATATATAAATATGCTGGATAGGCCACGCCTCTAGGTAACAGGAACACGCCCATAAGTAAAGGAAGGGACATTTTATCTACTGTGAGCATCCTTGCTGCCTTTCCCCAACATCTGTTCCTGTGAATCTGAATAAAATAAAATTCCCAGCAGGTTTCCTGTGTGTGTTTTTACATCATCCTTATAAAATCCTTCAGCGTCAGGAGAACTTCAGTGACTGTAAACTACAACGTGTCTTAAGGGGAAGCGAGCTTCTTCTGTTTGCTTTTCTGGTCACGGACAGGAGGGCAGAGTGGAGTACAAATAGCCGAGGCGTGTTTGTATTCTATCAGTATGGTGAGAGAAAGCTGAGCAAAAAGCAGCTTTAAATAAGTAATGGCAGCTTGCTGGAGCTGGGCGTTATAAATGTTTAAGTGGTAAAAGCCGGCAGCAGAAGGAGCAGCTGGTGGACACGTCGGCCTGCTGCTCTACACTCGTTCTGTTGCTTAAATGGATGTAGACTACAGTTTTATAGCTGTTATTACACACTGTTCCCTCGCTACTCAGACTTATTGAACGCAGCGTTTCAGCACATTAATTCCTAACGACAGCACTGTTTGTTCTCTTTGCAACGCGTTCTGCAACAACAGACAAAAATCTCACACCAAATTTATAAAGGTTTCCATTAACCAGGTTTACGGAAAATCTCCCACAGGTTTTTACCCTCGTGACTCAGACGCTCTGACGCTCTGATACCCCGTCACTCGATTACAAATGCCTAGATTTGAATAGAAACTTTATTTAATAAATACTTATCCATAACCTAATAATTAGCTGATAATACTTTGAAAAACAAAGTTTATACTCATAAACATATGTGTGAATGAAAGGGAGGGAAGTAGAACAGTAAGATTACAGGGTGAAGAGGTGAAGAAGGTACATGAGTCCAGGGTAGTGGAGAGTGTGGGAAAGAGGTAAAGAAGCGAGTGCTGGCAAGTTGGAATGGGTGGAGAAAGGTGTCAGGAGTTCTGTGTGATATTTTTCTATTAGCGAGAATCAAAGGGAAGGTGTACAGGACAGTGGTGAGACCGGCCATGCTGTATGGTTTAGAGACAGTGTCACTGAGGAAGAGACAGGAGTCAGAGCTGGAGGTAGCAGAGCTGAAGATGTTGAGCTTCTCTTTGGGAGTGACACGGTTGGACAGGATTAGGAACAAGGACATCAGAGGGACAGGTCATGTTGGACATTATGGGGACAAAGTTAGGGAGGACAGATTGAGATGGTTTGGACACGTCCAGAGGAGGGAGAGTGAGTATATTGGTAGGAGAATGTTGGACATGGAGCTGCCAGGCAGGAGGCAAAGAGGAAGGCTAAAGAGGAGGTATATGGATGTAATAAATGAGGATATGAAGCTAATTGGTGCAAGTGTTGAGGATGGGGATAGGTGGAGAGAGATGATTCACTGTGGCCACACCTGAAGGGAAAAGCTGAAAGAAGAAGAAGAAGATACTTATAAACATATAAACAGAAAATGTGAAAGGTATTTATTAGGTTTGTTAGTGAGGCAGTAAACTAAGACTAATACATAAGCATGCAGTGATGGAAAAATGGGTAAGGATTCGCTATATATGTGGTAATTAGCTACTAATAACAGAGAGGAATGTCGTAATTAGCTACTAATAACAGAGAGGAATGTCGTAATTAGCTAGTAATAACAGAGAGGTATGTGGTAATTAGCTAGTAATAACAGATAGTTAGGTGGTAATTAGCTAGTAATAACAGATAATTAGGTGGTAATTAGCTAGTAATAACAGATAGTTAGGTGGTAATTAGCTAGTAATAACAGATAATTAGGTGGTAATTAGCTAGTAATAACAGGGAGGTATGCTGTAATTAGCTAGTAATAACAGATAGTTAGGTGGTAATTAGCTAGTAATAACAGATAATTAGGTGGTAATTAGCTAGTAATAACAGATAGTTAGGTGGTAATTAGCTAGTAATAACAGATAATTAGGTGGTAATTAGCTAGTAATAACAGATAGTTAGGTGGTAATTAGCTAGTAATAACAGATAATTAGGTGGTAATTAGCTAGTAATAACAGATAATTAGGTGGTAATTAGCTAGTAATAACAGGGAGGTATGCTGTAATTAGCTAGTAATAACAGATAGTTAGGTGGTAATTAGCTAGTAATAACAGAGAGGAATGTCGTAATTAGCTAGTAATAACAGATTGGTCTGTGGTAATTAGCTAGTAATAACAGAGAGGTATGCAGTAATTAGCTAGTAATAACAGATTGGTATGTGGTAATTAGCTAGTAATAACAGAGAGGTATGCAGTAATTAGCTAGTAATAACAGATTGGTATGTGGTAATTAGCTAGTAATAACAGAGAGGTATGCAGTAATTAGCTAGTAATAACAGATTGGTATGTGGTAATTAGCTAGTAATAACAGAGGTATGTGGTACTTAGCTAGTGATAACAGAGGTATGTGGTACTTAGCTAGTGATAACTGATTGGTATGTGGTAATTACCTAGTAATAACAGATTGGTATGTGGTAATTAGCTAGTAATAACAGATTGGTCTGTGGTAATTAGCTAGTAATAACAGAGAGGTATGCAGTAATTAGCTAGTAATAACAGATTGGTATGTGGTAATTAGCTAGTAATAACAGAGAGGTGTGCAGTAATTAGCTAGTAATAACAGATTGGTATGTGGTAATTAGCTAGTAATAACAGAGAGGTATGCAGTAATTAGCTAGTAATAACAGATTGTTATGTGGTAATTAGCTAGTAATAACAGATTGGTATGTGGTACTTAGCTAGTGATAACAGAGGTATGTGGTACTTAGCTAGTGATAACTGATTGGTATGTGGTAATTAGCTAGTAATAACAGAGAGGTATGTGGTAATTAGCTAGTAATAAGAGCGAGGTATGTGGTAATTAGCTAGTGATAACTGATTGGTATGTGGTAATTAGCTAGTGATAACAGAGGTATGTGGTACTAAGCTAGTAATAAGAGCGAGGTATGTGGTAATTAGCTAGTGATAACTGATTGGTATGTGGTAATTAGCTAGTAATAACAGATAGGTATGTAGTTATTAGCTAGTAATAACAGATAGGTATGTAGTTATTAGCTAGTAATAACAGATTGGTATGTAGTTATTAGCTAGTAATAACAGATAGGTATGTAGTTATTAGCTAGTAATAACAGATTGGTATGTAGTTATTAGCTAGTAATAACAGATAGGTATGTAGTTATTAGCTAGTAATAACAGATTGGTATGTAGTTATTAGCTAGTAATAACAGATAGGTATGTAGTTATTAGCTAGTAATAACAGATTGGTATGTAGTTATTAGCTAGTAATAACAGATAGGTATGTAGTTATTAGCTAGTAATAACAGATTGGTATGTAGTTATTAGCTAGTAATAACAGATAGGTATGTAGTTATTAGCTAGTAATAACATAGGTATGTAGTTATTAGCTAGTAATAACAGATTGGTATGTAGTTATTAGCTAGTAATAACAGATTGGTATGTAATTATTAGCTAGTAATAACAGATTGGTATGTGGTAATTAGTTTGTAATTATAAGCATGTGGTCATGGTAATAACAGAAAACAAAGGTAAGTAATAAGCTAGTAGTAAAAGGCCAGTATGTGTTAATTAGTTAGTTATAAATCGCAAGTATGTTTTAATTAGAAAAAATAAGAGAAACCCTCCCCCATTCCGATCCTGGACGAGCCCCCAATTCTGTTATGACCCAGTCTAGGGTTGGGACGCACAGCGTGAGAAATGGCACGGGGTTTAACAGATATATGTATGGGATGGAACAGACATAGGGAGACTAACAACACACAGACAGCGGTGAAATAAAGTGGATATATTATGAATGTAATGATATATGTACAATACAGTGAACCAGAGAGGACTTGACCAAGGCCAAAATAACAAACAGAAACCCTCGGGATAGAAACTAGCTAACCTATACCAAAAGAAAACAAACAGAAAGACATAAACTTTCCCTAAACTCTCTACCAAGAAAACAGAGACAAAAATACCCACTCCCCTAAAAAATGGCAGTCACACCCCTACTACTGGTTAGAGATACAATGTAGCAATATTTACAAAAGTATATACACGACCGAGGCAACCGAAACAAAATAGGGCATGGATCAAACTCAATGTCAAGACAGGCAAGGATCAAACCGGATTAGCAAAAGCAACAACACAACCATGACACAGAACACACTACACAACCACCAGGTTCTAATGAGCAAAGAAGCTGCCAGTGCTGGCCTCCATCCCGGCTTTATAGGGTCTGGAGGTGGAGTCGCTGGATCATCTGGAAAGGCCAGGCTGGAGTACGGCGTGGACCATCTGAAGAAGCGAGCACAAAACACAGAACAGGACACACAACACAACCTGTGCCTCCCGGGTTGTAACACTTGTAATAACACATTTGTATGTGTAGTCATCAGCTATGTGGATATGAGCTAATAATACTGTACGTAATATATCATGCAACAGGTAAGATGCAGTAATTATCTAGTATTTGTGGACTACTTAGGTTGGTTTTTTTCCCTGATTCTGTTGGAAAAAACCCCAAAACAAAACAGGTGAAAGCGAACCTGCTCGGTAACAGCAACAGAGAACATGCGAGACAAGGACTTCCTGTTGTGTTCTGTTACATTCCGTGTGTTATTTGTAGAAGGATGAAGAGAAAATGTGATGCTTGTAGAAGAACTGGAAGGTCAGAGTCCGGTATTTTCACTTTCTCACTCTGGGTTTTTCTCTCGCTCAGTTTCAGGCTGGAGGTCTGGTGTATTCTGGTGATGGTCCAGGTTTTTAAACAGAAGATGTGGATAGACGTCGCGCTTGTAGCTCACTATAGAGAACAAAATGTGCAAAAACATGTTGCTAAATTGTAGGACATAGTTCCACATATTGACTCAGTTAAAGCTAATAACAGACTGTAAATGTGTGTATAATAGAGACTAAATAACGAATAATGCCAAAACTAATAAAGTTACCTAAAAAGTCTTTTAAAGAGCTTTTTAAAAAAGAAAAAAAAAGGAAACAGAAAACATGGTTTTATTTATTTTATTGCTTTTTATTTAATAAACAAATCATGAAACAATTCACATTAAAAATTCCTAAACATTTACAATAATTAATAATTACAGTTATCATATATAATACAATTATAGAAAATAATGTTTCCTGTTTTTACTATCAGAAAAATTCACATTTACTAAAACATAATATAAAATAATATAATATATATATTTTAAACCACAATAAATACACCCTGTAACTGTAGCAACAGTCTTAGCTAACATCAGCTGTCCTAGCCTAGCATACTCACATTAGTTGGCAGTGAAAATCCCTTAAAGTGACACATTTATTTTTATAACATTTTACCTTTTTTCCCCATTCAAATTTTCTCTCATTCAGAGGAAGACTCGTTTTTTAGACACTTTGTCCTTGGTGTTTGTTTTCCTTACTTAACCCTCCAAACTTAAAAGCTTGACGAAACCTTTTGAAGCCAAAACAAGACCAAGAGCTGTTTAAAAGACGCCCGAATGATGCAATTCGTCCCACGATGCATTCTTTTTAGCGCAGAGAGAAAATAATGAATATTATAGGGCTAGTTATTTTCATTTATTTCATCATTTGTTTATGAACTCATGTTTATAAACAGGCTGAAGTGCTTTTCTGACGGCTTTAAAAACTGCTTTAATTTTTATGTTACATTTTTAATTTTCTATCAAAGAGACTGAAAACAAACTTTAACTGCATCCACAAGTGTGAAAGTGTGAAAGTGTGGATCAGTAATAACTTAATAATAAGAACTTAACCAATAATAACAGAATGAGCTCACTGTATGACCTGCATTTGCATGCTGGAATCTGATTGGCTGCTACATTTTATGACACAACAACACTCTTGTAAACATTAACTGCAAAAAAGAATGAAACATTTTCATATCAAAGTCTCTCTCTCTCTCTCTCTCTCTCTCTCTCTCCCTTTCTCTTTATTCTCTCTATCTCTCTCTCTCCCTTTCTCTTTTCTCTCTCTCTCTCTCTCTCTCTCTCTCTCTCTCTCTCTCTCTCTCTCTTGCCCTCCCTCTTTATTCTCTCTCTCTCTCTCTCTCTCTCTCTCTCTCCCTTCTCTCTCTCCCTTCTCTCTCTTTCTCCCCCCCCCGTCTCTCTGTTGATCTTCCCCGAGGTCACCAGATGAACAGATGTGTGTTAGAGTCTGCAGTGTGGAGTGTTACAGTGCTTCGTCTCTCCTGCTGCTTCATTATATCTCATCAACACACTTCCCCCGATTCCCTCACCAACACGAGCGAGCTAATCTCTTTACTAAGTTATCTTCATATTTCGATCTTTTTATTCATTAAAGCTTCACGCTCTCGAAGGAAGTCCCGCCGCTTAACAACAAAGGGCCAATTGTCTCTTCGTTATCTTTCATGCCTTCATTGAAAAACAGTCAAATAGAGGGTTATTTTCCCTTATTGAGCTTTTTATTCCTCTTCCTTCACATCAACTTACCAACAATTAAACCAGTAAAGAACGACATCAGACTTTTTTATCCGATCTGCAAGACCAGCTAGTTCCTGTTCTCACTTACATTACAGCAGCTGTAAATACTCTCCTTATTTCTATTTATTAACGTTAACCAAAACAACAACAACAGCAACAAAATTTAAGAGAAATCAGTTCATCAGCAGAGTTTCTGCTATGTCCTTGTAAATGACCCGTTGCTATAGAAACAATAATGTATTAATAAGAAGTAATGCATTAATATAGATCAGAGCTACGGTCAGAGCCGCCCTTATAGACAATTACTCCACAGTGCTATTTATTGATTTTGATTTTTTTTTTTTTCCAGAAGATTTTTTGTCACCCTAGTGAATCTGAAAGTTTAGCCAGTATTTACATACTGGAATATGATTGGCTGTTATGTTCTGTGATGCAATAACACTCAGACTTACAACATTAACAGAAATTTTCAGCTAAAAACAGTTCAGTTAAATGTCAGGCTTTGTTGGCACATACGGGGTGATTTGTACGGCAGGCGATAAAAAACCTTTTTGTTATTTAACAAAGAAAATCGGATCATTCTAACGTCTGATTGCGTTTCAGCTCTCTGGCTTCAGGATCGAATGAAACGGATCACTGGCATGTTCAGATATGGGATGTAATCATCCACCTGTAGTCAGGAAAACTGATCTCCGGTGTAATTGAGTTTCACTGTAACGTAGCGGGTGGTGACGCGCCAGCGGCTAGCAGCAACAGTTAGCATCAGCAGTTAATGCGGTGGTTATTTATCCAGTGTCTGTGTGGTTAACAGGTTATTGTTTTAATATCATGTTGTGAGGTTTCCACTGTAGACTCAATCTTTTATTCTCAGCTGAAGCACAGTGTGTGTGTGTGTGTGTGTGTGTGTGTTTGGGGTCCTGTCTCTTTGTGTAAATCTTTAAAGCCACTCTAAAGCTTATCGTCTCATCTCACGCATTCGCTGAAGCGAATCGGCGTCACATCTCAAATCGATCCTCACGGGGCATCTCACTCTCCGTCTGGCCTCGTCTGTCCATCTCTCCTGTCTCACCACTTTCCTGTCTGCCTCTCATCACTCTGTCCATTTCTCTCTCTCTATTTCTCTCTCTCTTGGTAAATAGATCAGTCCACAGCTTCCCGTTTCCACACATTTAGTTTAGTCAATCTTTTTTAGAAAGACAGTGGTGAGGTTTGTGCTGAGAAATCTTACTCATAATAATAACAACACACTGACAGTCCATGCCTCCTTCACTGAGACAGACAGCACACAGGCCACGCCTCCTTCACTGAGACAAACAGCACACAGGCCACGCCTCCTTCACTTAGACAGACAGCACACAGGCCATGCCTCCTTCACTGAGACAGACAGCACACAGGCCACGCCTCCTTCACTGAGACTGACAGATACACAGCCCACTCCTCCTTTGCTGAGACAGACAGATACACAGGCCACTCCTCCTTCACTGAGACTGACAGCACACCGTCCACCCCTCTTTTATTGAGCCTGACAGAGACACAGGCCACGCCTCCTTCACTGAGACTGACAGATAGACAGGCCATGCTTCCTTCACTGAGACAGACAGCACACAGGCCACGCCCCCTTCATTGAGCCTGACAGAGACACAGGCCACACCTCCTTCACTGAGACTGACAGATACACAGGCCACGCCTCCTTCACTGAGACTGACAGATAAACAGGCCACTCCTCCTTCACTGAGACTGACAGATACACAGGCCACGCCTCCTTCACTGAGACTGACAGATAAACAGGCCACTCCTCCTTCACTGAGACTGACAGCACAGCAGCTTAAAGTTACACTGCTTCAAGCTCTGACACTGGAGACTCCTTCCATACTTGACAACTAAACAAATAGTCCACTGTTCATGGCCCTGTGAATCAGCTGTTGCTATGGAAACGATAATGTATTCAATTGAGTGCATTAATATAAACCTGCGTTACTGTCAGAGCTGCTGTTAGAGAGAATTAATCAACACCTGAGTCCAGAGCTCAGCACCTGGTTCTCCACTCGGCTATGTGATTTCCCTCATTTAGATAAATAAACACATGGACAAGATGTGTGTGTGTGTTTGCGTGTGTGTGTGCATGTGTGTGTGTGTGTGAATGTGTTACTGAGATTTACTGTTTTAGCACAGCCAGTATGAGCTCAAGGTGGAGTCTCTCTTTCTCTCTCTCTCTCTCTCTCCACTCAGACTTGTTCATCACTCTCGCTCTTTCGCTCTCTGACAGCTGCATCACTGCGTCGATCAGAATTTCTCTTCAGATAATTGCTTGGCTCCCGGCGCTCGCTCCTGGTTTGGATAAAGACGGAGTGTTTAGATGAATGAGGTCTTTCACTCACTCCGTTTTTTTTCTTAGTTAAAAGAGGGAACACAGCTCAGATACAATCTTTGTGGGTGGGGCGAGTGACATTAACCTTATGACTGGTGATTGACCTCAGATTAGCCCCACCCACTTTATAAGTAAAAGTAATCAGCGTTTCTGCTTTCTGAACCTCGTCAGCACCTTTAATCTTCACCTTGGTAAGGCTGAGTGTCATCTGTGATGCTGTTCAACTCGGTTATGCCGAGTTCACACTGCACGACGGATCACGGTTGCCTTCACACTGCACGACTATCTAGGGTAGCATTCAGTCTCTGCTGTGTTCACACTGTACGATGGATGGGTGACAGGAGGTTTCACACTGCAGGAAGAATCACAGAGAACTCTGTCTGGTCCACAAACTGCGTTTCACAACCGAACATACGTGATAATAATATGGAAATAACGCAAGATCACACGTGATGTCAGAGTTCTCGGACAAGACTGTAAATGGAACCCCGATCCAAATGGTCAGTGCAGGGAACAGGATTGTGCATTTTGCATAACTGACCAAATGAAGTGCTGCTGCTGATGCGGCTGGTCAAGCAAATGTTTCTGCTTTATTTCTGTTTCATGCTATTGTAAAGCGTATTCATTCTGATATAACTATATTTCAGGCATTTTTTTCTCATAAAAACCTATAAACTCTATTAAACTATAATATTGTACTCCAACCGAAGCCATGCTTGATATTGTGGACTATAACTCCTCCCCGAACTGCCCACTGCCCTGTATCTCGCTGTCTCATTGGCTGTAGGTCATCGCCGAGGTGTTTTTCAGTCAGAGCTCCTTTCACACTGCACGGTTTTGAGTCGCCGACAGGTCCAGATATTTAGCATGCCAAACATTTCACGGCATCGGCGACTCTCCCAGGCATTATGTGCTCAAATTGTCGTGTAAATAATTTCACACTCAGCTCTACGGCGGTGTTTGAACTTCGCCTGGGGGAGTGTTTGAAGTGAAATAAAATCATCAAAAGCAACAAACAGATTTCTCAACTAGGTCACTCCCAAGAACACCTGTAGCACTAATAAATATCAAGGTTACATGAGTGCTGATGAGTTCTGGACTCTGATTGGTCAGAAGGTGTTGATTAGTTCTCTATAACAGCAGTAGTGCAGCTTGTTTTCATTAATGTTATTGTTTCTTTAGCAAAACCTCATTCACAGGGACGTGTACAGCAGATGGCCGTGGCCTGTCAAGAGTTTTAAAGCTAACTAGTTAAACATTCATGATTCTACATGTCCATGCTGCTACTTCGTTCTCAGATTAGATCAGATTACATCAGAAAAGCGAGAGAACTGTATTAGCCATTAGCTACTCTGACCAGAAAGCCCAGCGATCTCTGCTCCTTCCTTTCAAGCTTCATAGCATCTCTGTAGACGTTTAACGAGAGCTTGTATATGACAAGATCCAATGAAAACATGATTCTTTAAATGGTATATAGATTGTGAGCAAGGAACATCTGAGGAACGTCGAGGCTCTAGTCTGGATTTCCCAGGTATGCAGTGAATCATGAATCACATGATGTTTTATACCTTTTTTATTGTCCTGTGGTCATTTCTACACCCACCTCAGCACCTCGAGCAGAAAACACAGCCACAAAACAGAATTCTGTGGAATCATCGGCGAGAGCAGTGAGACTGTTTTATATCTCAGCGATGTCTCACCATGAGGACGAGCGCTTGCCGTCCCGGGAGAAACAGCTCCACGCTACACCTCTCTAGGTTTATTCCCTCGCTTTCTGAAAGCCTGCTGAGGGACAGATGTTTCACTCCAGTGCTCATTTTCAGCCCGAGTCATATAGTTTTATCCATTTATTCTGACCTAGTTTCTGAGCCAACAGGAGGTCTTGGAGAGAGAGAGAGAGAGAGAGAGAGAGAGGGGAGGGGGGGATGGATGGAGTAGGTGGAGGAGAGCGTGGATGAGGTATCAGTGTGTAATATCATTTTCAGTGATGCGACGCTGTATGAATATTTAAAAGGGTCTTGAAGTCGAGCCACAACACAAACCAAACCTCCAAAGGGATCTGCTCTGAAAAAAATAATGCAGCTTCACGTGGCTGCAGATCATCTTGCATATTGATTTATATATATATATATATATATATATATATATATATATATATATATATATATATATATATATATATATATATATATATAAATAGTGAATTAATTATTATTATTATTATTATCATCATCATCATCATCATCATCATCATCATCATTATTATTATTGTTGTTATATGTTTATTTATTTATTTATTTATTTTTATATTAAAAACAAGGGAGATTTAAAACACTGCTTACACTCAGGAAACCTCCTCATCTCTATAGATGCTACAAACACTACGCTTTTTTATTTCAGGTTTAAAGAAGACATTTTTTTCTCATCATTTTTCCTTTCAGCCTTTCGTCCAGCGAAACGTTTCCTCACTCATCCTGCTAGTATTGTACTGAAGGATAGATTATTCTGATACATAATGAACACGGCTTATAATGAATAGAAATCTGTGCTGTTTTAATCAATCCATTCTCGAAATTTCATTCTATTGAGTTATTCTCATCCCAGTATTTAATAATAAGCGTATAATAATAAACAAACCCGAGGCAGTAAAGTTCATTAAAGTAAAATAAAAGCTTTGTTAATGAGTGTAATGATGCAAACAGGTCACATAACAGTGATGTAATATAGAGTAATTTAGACAGTGAATAAGTCCACTGCTTTTAATTTTAATAAATAAGATTAAAACATTTTGTAGAAATATATTAATAGGAATTGAAACTAAACAACTGGTGTTAAAGTCTGACATAAATAAAAAAATAAAATACAAATAAAAATATATCATAAAAATATTTCAAAGGTATGACTGTAGTATGAATAATTAATTTATTAATTTAGTATTAAATATGTCATGAACATTAATTTAGTATTAATATTCTATAATTATATGAAAGAATAAATATAGTATATATATTTATTGTTAAGAATAATATTAATATAATTGAAAAACTGTTTATGAGGTAAACTGAGATGTCTAGTGGGATTAGGCAGGAGTGTTTTGGATTTACTTTATGGAAGAGGATGGCGTCCTATAAAACGTCTCTTTGAGATGGTATCAGGTGATGACCTCATACCCTGGCGGTGATGACATCATGACAGGAGCTCTTAGTCAAGATAGAGATCTGATTTGCCCTCATAAAACTTTCAGGTCCTCATCTGTTCCTCAGCGCACCGTGATTGCGTCAGAATCAGACGCCGCGGGTCGGATGGCTTGGGTCCGAGCTTCTGCGGGGAAACTGGGCTTCAACAATGGACAGAGAAGTGCAGAGAAACTCTTCATCCATAATTGATGCTTTATCAGTCTCTCTCTCTCTCTCTTTCTCTCCAGCGAGACGATAAGCCTGATAGTCTCCAACGGATCAGATGTTCTTCTCCACATTACAACTTCTCCTCATCTCTCCTGTCAAAGTCCACTTTCACAACATAAAGAATGAGTGCACTTTAGTGAGCCGTACATTAGCCTGGTCTCCTTCGGACACAGAGACTCGAGGACTCGTGTCAGTGTCTCCGTCACTTGAATACAAATTCAAGACAAGCTCCAAAATAACACCATAACAGCTTGTTTTAACAGCTAATGGATGCTATTTCCCTCAAAAATAATAATGATAATAATAATGACAAAAACATGACACCTTCAACACCAGAAAAAGTTTTTTGAGTACAAAAGAATCTGATCTGATGTTTGTGATGTAATTATGAGATTATTATAAATTAAACAGAAGATTATTTAGTCTTTTTTCCTTAAAGGCTTTTACACATTTCAAAGATAACTGAGCTTCTTTGTAGAAAAAATTCTTACAAAAATAAAATAATAATAATAATAATAATAATAACAGAACAAGACTTTTTAAAATGATTGTTTTATAATAGTGTTTTAAGCTTAATGTTTAAAAATACAGTAATACCTTGACTTACGAGTTTAATTGGTTCTGTGACCGAGCTTGTAACTCAATTTGCTCGTATATGAAATCAAATTTCTCCATTAAAATGAATTGAAATGCTATTAATCCGTTCCAGCCCCCCAAAAACCACACCAATTTTTTTTTGTTACATGTTTTTTTAAATAAGAAAAATGTACTTTATAAATAACAAATAATGTATAAAACAATAATAATACATAATAAAAGAGAATGTAAAGAAATAAACTGGTTTTATTAAGTGTATTTACGTTGAAGATCAGACAAAGATGCTAGCGGAGGTGGGAGGAGATTGGCGGAGGAGATTGGCGGAGGAGATAGGCGGAGTTATTCATTTCGTGCTCTATCGCTTAACGTAACTTACTCGCTACACACTTAATGCTACAATTAATTGCTAAATTTAACTTACACACTATGCTACACTTTATCGCTAAACTTAATTGCTAATTTTTTTTCACTTCACTTCATCATCTTCTTCACTGACTTTTGCCACACTTTCCTCGCTTTCACTTGCAGGGCGTTTCAATAAAAACCTGTCCAGGGAGGTTTGTTTCTTCCTCCCTTTCAAAATGTTTGGAAAATAAGTGAGGCAAGTGTCATTACACAGCGCCAACGCACGACCTGGAGAGATAACCACGTGAACTGACCGCTCGCTGGGCGACCGAGTGGCGGGTGGCGTAAGCTCGCTCGCTCGTAACTCAGATCTCGGCTTGTATCTTAAAGCAAAAAATCGACCGAGCGACGGCTCGTATCTCTGAAAACTCGTAAGTTGAGTCACTCGTAAGTGTGCAAGGTTTCACTGTATATAAAACAAACAAAAAAAAAGAAAAGTCACAAGTTCATGCTTTTCAGTTTCGATAAGTTGAGAGGGATTTTAATTTTTTAAAGGTGTACAAAAGAACAAGTCTTCATCTATAACCTCACATTTTCATGCCACACCTTCTCAAACTGTGCAAGATCACCCACGAACGTATAACATCGAAAGTATTGCGGATTTGATGAAAGAGAAAGCTGTTGTCAGATTATTCACCATGTTCAGCTGGTTCTTGTTTCTTCTGCTGCTGTATATCACCATCGTTACTCGACCAAGCAGCAAATTTAACAGTTTGACATTTAAAGCGACTCCTATGGACATATTTAAAGCCAAAAATAAAAGTTCCCGTTGAAAAGCTTTCATTAAAACATTTAAACAGTGTCTGCAAAGTAATAAACAGAGGCTTTAATCTGGAGCAGTCCGTAAAAGTGGAGAGAATTGTCACCCTTTACCAACAAAAAGGTCAATCTTGCTAGCATTGTGGTTTAAAACAGCGATAAAAGCATTAACAGCAACAGAGCCATGTAAAATTCTCCAGTACAAATCGCTTATGCTCTTCGGTGACTTATAAAGTGCTGTCCACTCCAGCCTACTGTCCCCTCCCCTAAACCAGTCCATTTTACTGTTTAAAGTGTTCTATTCAGAACTTTGACACAACATCTGTACATTGCTTTGCTAGATGCTTTCCTTATACAATAACAATACAAAAACAAAACAATAACAATTTATCACTCAATTTAAAAACTCCTCTAAATTAGGCTTTAAAAAAGAGATTGGGTAAGTGGTCATTCACGTTCGGGTGTGTAGGTCCGTCTGAATGATCTCCAAGCTTTCTAATGTCCTCACCCGTGATGGTAGCTTTCCATTTTGTCAACAGCTGAGCCACTGTTCGAGTCGAATTCATTTTTATAGTGTCCTAGCAACTGACTCAGTGTCCGAAAGGTTAGGTCCAGAAACAGTAGGAGAGAGAGAGAGAGAGAGAGAGAGAGAAACAGAGAACATGAAGGAAATGATCTCTAAGATGTTCCACTCCATTGTAGCTTCCGAATCTGCAAAATGTTAATCGTTTAGGATAAAAATAAGATGAAACACAAAAAAATGCATTTAGTTATTACACAAAAAAAAATCTATTTTACATTCCAGATGTTTACATACTGTAAATTTCACCAGAATAACAGTAACCCAGATAACAAAATAGGTCTGGCCCAGATCTGGCCCACACAGTGCACTTACACTCAGCCCACATACCACAAAGAATGACGGCCCTTTGGTGGCCCATATCTAGTTTTCCAAAGGTGGGCCAAACATGGGCCAGCACTGGACCACACCACATAAACCAAACCATAACCAGGCCACATCTGGCATGCCATCATATAAACAGTGCCATCATTGCCAGACCTGGTCCACATCTGGTTGACATACCACTTGCCATGCCAGAACTCAGCCGGCACTGCCGGCTTAATGCCAGATCTGACGCAGAACCATCTGCTATGTGGGAATAATAAATGTACACAAATGAATTTGATGTCTGATCTTCTCACACCGAGGACGTCTGAGGGTCTCGTACATGGCTGTCACACAAGCTGCAAACCTTCACTGATGCTCTGGAAGGCAGCACCTTACAGAAAGAGCCCGGGGGTGTGTACAGGAACTTTTGTACAGGATGATCAGTGTCTTCTGGGAAGCATGAATGCCACATAGAGCTTCTGTGGGAATGGAGTCAAAGATGCAGAAGATGCTGGAAGAGTAAAGAGCGTCATGAAGGACCTGGAGGTAGACAGAGAGAGAGAGAGAGAGAGAGAGAGAGAGAGAGAATAAAGAGAGAGAGAGAACATAGAGAGAGTTATAAACTCTGTGAGGTTTAGCAGTTGTATGTAGCTTGACTGTTTTTTTCTTTACTCGTCTTTGTAGCATTTGAACTTGTGTCCAATCAGACGGCAGAATGCGTGATGATGTCAGCAGGATTGTGAAACATTAGCAGTAATCAGTGTCTTGGTGTTGAAGCATGGTGTAATTGAAAGTGAGTAATGGAGGCCAGCGGCTGTTACCTCAGTGACATCGGGTTAAACCGAGCCACAGATGTTCTCCAGGTGGTGCGAGATGAAGGTAGAGAGGCTCAGGAAGAAAAATGACCTGGAAAATCGGAGCTGTTAGTGAAGGACGGAGCAGGAAAAAGGCTGCGCTGACACAGCCATGCTAAATCCCTGAGAAATTACTGCAAGACTGCACCATGTAATTACATCTGTTACTCACGAATATGCTTCCATATCAACATCTGATCATCATCTAATCCTAATATAATCTACATCCGATCTACATCTGATCCATGTCTGCGCTTTATCTGATCTACATCTAATTAACGGGATCTACGTCTGAGCTATATCTGATTAACCTCTAGTTAACACCTGATCTATGTCTGATCTACTTCTGAGCTATATCTGATCTACATCTAATCATCATCTAATCTATGCCTGACCTACATCTAATCTACATCTGATCTATGTCTTATCTAGGTGTGATCCTCAGCTAATCTTCACATAATCCACATCTGATCAACATCGGATTGATATTTGATCAACATCTGAGCTATATCTGATCTACATCTAATCAATGCCTGATCTACGTCGGATCTACTTCTGAGCTACGTCTAATCCGCATCCGATCTACGTCTGATCTTTGTCCAATCTTCGGCTAATCTACACATCATCTACATCTGATCAACCTCAGATTGATATCTGATTTACATCTTATCTACGTCTGATCTATGTCTGAGCTATATCTGATTTACATCCAATTAACATCTGATCTACTTCTGAGCTATACCGGATCTACAACTAATCATCATCTGATCTACGTCTGAGCAATATATGATCTACATGTAATCTACATCTAATCTACGTATGATCTGTGTCTGAGCTATATCTGATCTACATCCAATTAACATCTGATCTACTTCTGAGCTATATATGTTCTAAAACTAATCATTATCTGATCTACATTTGAGCAATATATGATCTACATCTAATCCATATCCAATCTACATCTGATCCTCTTCACATAATCTACATCTGATCATCATCCGATTGACGTCTGACCTACGTCTGAGCTACTTCTGATCTACATCTAATCAACATCTGATCTTCACCGGATCTTCAAGCTAGATCTATCTATCTATCTATCTATCTATCTATCTATCTATCTATCTATCTATCTATCTATCTATCTATCTATCTATCTATCTATCTATCTAGATAGATAGATAGATAGATAGATAGATAGATAGATAGATAGATAGATAGAAGTACTTGTACTTGGACCTGTATGTATAATAGTCCTCATATTCATACATGCACTTGCACTTGTACTCAATCTGAACTCACAGTACTGATGCCTCCACCACATATCTCTCCTGGATCCTGTGACTCTTCGTGTTTTATTCCATTTCCTCCTCCGCAGCCTTCTGTAACTCGGCAGGTGTGAAATATGGAATAAAACATCAGGTAAAATCAGGACACGGGATTAGAAGCAGGTCGGGAATATCTCGCCTGTCCACCGATATTTATGGCTGGGATGCGCCGTGGAGGGAGAAGAGGACGTCGTCTGCATGTGAATGATTCAGATAAATGGGTTTTTTGGCATTTAGTCATGGGGACGAGGAGATAAATGTCTTGTCTTACACAATCCAGCGCTCTGTAATGTACGGATCAGCGAGCCATGGGTTATTTCATTTATTAAAAACACTAATCCAATTTTAGCTAAATTATTTCTAATATTCAGGGCTAATAGAAATACAGAATGATGTTCCTCAACACTGCAAACAGGAGGAGGTCACAAGGAATACCAATGGAATAAAACCTGCTTCTGAGTGCTGATAGAGGAAACTAATCAACAACATCATCATCCCAAGGTGTTTTATTCCCCTGACGTCACCACAGAGTACAGTTTGTCATTCATTAATCAACAGAACTCTTAGAAGTTTGAGAAGTTTTAACATCTACAACACAGGAGACTCCTTCCTTAAGGATTAAATATATTTTTATTTTTAATTTTTCTTTTGCTGCAATTTGAATAAAGACTCAAGAGGACACAACACGAGGGAAGAGAACAGGAAAGGGATTTTTGAGAAGGGCCTTGAGTGGATAATTAATTGACCTGGCAACCCAGTATACAGGATTGTACTTGTAGTTGTACTTGTCTCCCTAGTGTCCTGCATGAAGCTGGTAATTTTTTACCTGATTTATTTTCCTCCCCACTGCATCATCAGCTGCCTGTGTCTGGTGAACTGCCTCACTATTTCACAAAGAGGTTTTTAAAAAACAATATAATAAATGAGAAAGAAAAGAAATAATATAGAAACAATTTAAAGGTGGAAAAAAGATCTTCATCTAATCTACATCTGAACGATATACATCTGATCAACAGCCGATCCACTTCTAATATACATCTGATCTACATCTAATCAACCTCCGATCTACTTCTAATATATATATATATATATATATATATATATATATATATATATATATATTACTACTACTACTACTACACTACTCACAAAAAGTTAAGGATATTTATTTTGGGTGAAATTTATGGAAAATGTAAAAAGTTCACGCTACAGTGATATCATGAAAGTAGGGCATTTAAGTAGAAGCATGCAATGGTGGTTTCCTCATCTCAAACAATTTATTGAAACAAAAGCCAACAACAGTGGTGGGTATACCACAACAAAAAATGTCAATGTCTCAATAATTTGTCATGTGCCCTTGACCATCAATTACAGCTTGACAATGATGTCTCATGATGTTCACGAGTCGACTTTTTGTCTCCTGAGGCATGGCATTCCACTCTTCTTGAAGGGCGGCCCTCAGGTCATTGAGGTTCTGGGGTGCAGGGTTTTGAGCCTCTACATGGCAACTCAGCTGATCCCATAGGTTTTCTATGGGATTCAGGTCTGGAGAAAGTGCAGGCCACTCCATCTGAGGTACCCCAGCCTCCAGCAGCCGTTCCCTACTGATGCGACCTCGATGAGCTGGAGCATTGTCATCCATGAAGATGAAATTAGGCCTGTGTTGTTCATGCAGGGGCACAATGACTGGATTAATGGTGTTATTCAGGTAGTATTGGCTTGTCACTGTAGCATTCACAAGATGTAGGGCAGTTCTGTATTGAGTGGACACACCTGCCCAGACTGTAACACCACCACAACAGTGGCTGATGCATAGCGCTCTCCTTGACGTCTCCAACATCTTTGGCGGCCATCATTTCTGCTCAACGTGAATCGACTTTCATCAGAGAACAGCACTGAGGCCCACTGGTCCCTCGTCCAGCGTAAATGCTCCCTGGCCTGGTGGTGTGGTCAGGTACCCTTGCAGGTCGTCTAGCACGCAGACCACGCTGATGTAAACGGTTTCGAATGGTCTGACGTGACACTTGGGTGCCTCTCACCTCCCTTAAATGTGCCTGGAGTTGAGTGGCATTCATCATCCGGTTCGGCAGGGCACCGTTTACAATGAAGCGGTCATCAACGTGGGATGTGGCCAAAGGACGTCCACTTCTATGCCTTTCTGTGACTCTTCCAGTCTCTCTGTGTCTCTGTCGTATCCTGCTGATGACACTCTGTGACACTCTAAGCTCAGTGGTCACTTCCCTCTGAGAACATCCTGTTTGAAGCCTCACAATGGCGAGGTACTGTTGATCAATTGTTAGGTGTGGTCTTGGTCTCATGATGTCAAAATGTGAACAGCATGATGAAGAGGACTGTTTAAATACCAATTCTAATTGAACCAGAAAATGTATTGGTCGATTCATGGATCAAACACCAGTTGTGAATTTTGTCGTTAAGAACAGCAAGTTATGCAAAAAGTACTGAAACACTGAACAGTTGGACATGTGCATTCAGAAGTGTAGAGAAGGTCAAATGGAGTTCACCTGGAAAGGTTATAGTGCATTTTAGGTGCATCCTGAAATTTCACCCGAAAGCCGAATATCCTTAACTTTTTGTGAGTAGTGTATATATATATATATATGTATGTATATGATATGATCCGGTCTATGTCTGATCTATTTCTGAACAATATCTGATCTACATCTAAATCAACATCTGACCAACTTCTCATACATATCTGATCTACATCTAATCAACATCCGATCTACATCTAAGCTATATTTGATCTACATCTAGTCAACATCTGATCTATGTCTGATCTACTTCAGAGCTATATCTTATCTACATCTGATCAACATCCGATCTGGTCTGTTTCTGGTGATCTGCTTCACAATTTCAGAAAACAGTTCTCGTTTATTGCTGCAATAAATGAAAAAATAAAAGAATAGAAACAATACTATAGATACTATAGAAACAATATATAAGTGGGGAAAAAAGCTTGTAACAGTTGTCCTAAAACCTCAAAATCTTAAAAAGCACAGAAGCACTTTACAGAGGGTCCAGTTCTGAAAAAACAAACAAACAAACAAACAAAAAAACACTATGGATGAGTGGTAATACAGGACAGTGCTGCTGCTTGGCCAGATGTCTCCAGACAGAGATCAATAAAAATAAAGCATGCAGAAAGCTCTCGAGTATGAGACACGGCCATGTTCTGTCGTTTTTATGACGAGATGTGGTTTTAATGAGCAGGTCTCGGGTTATTTCACTGTGCTGTCGATACAGACGCTGACCTCTGACTGACCTCGGCTCTGTTTCCTCAGAGCTTGGATCATCCCACTGACCTCGGAGCTCCGGATTCATTTTCCACTTCTACAGTTGGCAGTGTGTGGAAGTCTGTGGTTAAAGGGAAATCCACTCCTTCACCTCATGGAGAGCTCTGCAGTAATCACACCAAGGGCCGTTACACGCTGATGAGGTCACAGCAGACGAGAGCAGTGTCCACTTGTGCCACAGAGAGAGCAGTGTGAGATGATGCGATTGACCTTGGTGATGAAGGTCCAGTCACGAGAACGTCATCATTTTCATTTACCGCTGATTTGTGATGCATTTGATTTTACAATAGAGACAATAATCAAGAACCTGTTCAAGTTAAAGCTTTAACTCATTCTAACAAAGCGCTGACACTGGAGACTCCTTCCTTAAAAAAAAACAAAAAAACATTTACCCTATAGAGAACCTTTAGATCCATTTATTATTAGAGAACCATCTGCTGTTCGTCATTTAAATAAAAATAATAATACATTTTTTTGTCATTTTTGTCCATATAATCCTATTTATAACCCCACTCTCTGTGTTTATAATGATTTATAATCCCACTCTCTATGTTTATAATGATTTATAATCCCACTCTCTGGTGTTTATAATGATTTATAATCCCACTCTCTGTGTTTATAATGATTTATAATCCCACTCTCTGTGTTTATAATGATTTATAATCCCACTCTCTGTGTTTATAATGATTTATAATCCCACTCTCTGGTGTTTATAATGATTTATAATCCCACTCTCTGTGTTTATAATGATTTATAATCCCACTCTCTGTGTTTATAATGATTTATAATCCCACTCTCTGTGTTTATAATGATTTATAATCCCACTCTCTGGTGTTTATAATGATTTATAATCCCACTCTCTGTGTTTATAATGATTTATAATCCCACTCTCTGTGTTTATAATGATTTATAATCCCACTCTCTGGTGTTTATAATGATTTATAATCCCACTCTCTGGTGTTTATAATGATTTATAATCCCACTCTCTGTGTTTATAATGATTTATAATCCCACTCTCTGTGTTTATAATGATTTATAATCCCACTCTCTGTGTTTATAATGATTTATAATCCCACTCTCTGGTGTTTATAATGATTTATAATCCCACTCTCTGGTGTTTATAATGATTTATAATCCCACTCTCTGGTGTTTATAATGATTTATAATCCCACTCTCTGTGTTTATAATGATTTATAATCCCACTCTCTGTGTTTATAATGATTTATAATCCCACTCTCTGTGTTTATAATGATTTATAATCCCACTCTCTGTGTTTATAATGATTTATAATCCCACTCTCTGGTGTTTATAATGATTTATAATCCCACTCTCTGGTGTTTATAATGATTTATAATCCCACTCTCTGGTGTTTATAATGATTTATAATCCCACTCTCTGTGTTTATAATGATTTATAATCCACTCTCTGGTGTCAGATGAGAATGAGGTTCCCTTTTCAGTCTGGTTTTCTTCCTCAGGGAGTTTTTTTCTTCACTACCATCCCCTCTGACTCGCTCTTCAGGGATACATTTCCAGGTTTTATAAGTTATATCCTGAATTTCTATATTTCTGTAAATCAGCTTTGTGACGATGCAACTGCTAAAAGCTCTCTACACATAAAATGGGAGTGAACTGAAAACGAATCAACTCTTTCTGACCAATCAGAATCCAGAAGTCAGCAGCGCTGCTTTTTAACACTTCTAGCTTTGTGTGATTTTATTGGAGGTTAATATGGAAAAAAGTAATGATGAGTACAAATATGACACGTGGCATTTTAGAAAGAAAAAAGAAAAGAAAAAGGTGTGTGTGTGTGTTTGTGTGTGTGTGTAAAATAAACATATGCTTGGATTTGCATATTATTAATGTTGTGCAAAAAAAAAAAAAACAGACCTGTCCTTGAAGGTAACTTAAAAAGGAAAAGAAAGGAAGAAAAGAAAAGAAAAGAAAAGAAAAGAAAGAAGTGCTTGGGGAAGTGAGCTGCCCTTCAAACTATTAATTTACACTCCCAGAGGTCGTTCTGAGCTTCATAAATCTAATAAGAGTGTGGGAGAGAGGCAGTGTGGGTAATACATAACTCTTTGTTTATGGTAGAAAGCGACAGGATGGAGTGCGGTGTAATATGGATGAGGAGGGACGTGGAAGAGGAAGCGGATTATACCGAGGAAAAACAACACACTGCGAGCAGGATGGATGAGTCTAAAAAATCCTACAGGATGATAAACATTTAGATTGTAAAAATACAGATTTGTTTGTCAGAGCGAGTGTTACTGCAGTGCCATCAATGTGAAACAGGAAGTGACATCATTACGGGTTATTTTGCGCTCTTTATCGCAAAGTCAAAGTCTCTTTCGTTCCTCGTAAGCGCTCTAGCGAAGAATTCTATTTCTGTTGGTTCGTGTTCATCCAGGAGTTTTATCATCGCTACTTCACTGCGTCTCTGATTGATTGATTGATTTTAAATCACAAAACCGTCCATCATATACAGTTTTATGGCCATAAACAACATTAAAATGAATCAAATGTCAGTTTCTGAGTCACTTCACGCATCCGTTTCAGTCAGCTCGGTCCTGGTCTCGGTACCGTTTCTATAGTGACGGCTTGTTCACGGGGACATACTGAAGTTTTTGTTGTTTGTTTAACGTGTAGGGAAGGAGTCCAGTGTCAGAGGAAAGACTGTAAGCTTTCATTAATTCAGTAACATGACAAACTTGTTTCTCTTTTTCTCTTTCTCTTCTCAACACAAATCTCTTAAACCCTTCAGCGGCTCTTAATTATAAGATTTATTTATCTTATTTATAACATTTTCTTCCCTGTAAAGGTTTGATGTGCCGTGTCCCAGACTCCTGCTCCCTCTCTCTCTCTCTCTCTCTCTCTCTCTCTGCTTTGGTTTTTCTCCTGTTTTCTTCTCCACTCACAGGCTGTTTTACAGCAGAAACCCAAGCCTCCCTGAGCATATCCCATCTGCTCGTAATCACACGCTCTCGCCCTATTATTTTCCCCAATAAAAAAACAAAAAAACACGCGAGCGTCCTGATTGATCAGTCTCTTCAAGAGCTCACCGACCCCAGATCCCTGAGGGATGTGGCGCAATCTCTCCGATAAATGAAAGACAAGAAACTAAACGTGAACGCGGGAGGAGTGTGGAGTAAACGATCCGCAGTGGCTCCGGGACCAGGAGCAGAACGACACGTTGTGAAACGTGGAGACAGATGGAGAGGAGAAACCCGAGAGCTGAGAGAGAGAGAGAGAGAGAGAGAGAGAGAGAGAGAAAGAGAGAGAGAGAGAGGGACTATCAGAGGAGGTTTTATCGTCTTCCATTTCATAAGAATGGAGGAAGATCGATGTGAAATTAACGACGGTCTGGTAAACGTGTGGAGAGAAAAACAAGTGGCCGCTTGAAGGAGTCTAACTTAATTACTGCTGTATTACACTCCTAATTAATGTGCTCGCTCCCGGAGGAAACTAATCAATACAACAGTTAGAGAGTACACTCCAAGCGTGAGGGGGACTCTCAACAAACACACACACACACACCATCTCATTACTAATCATATCCTTTCGGAAACGGTGTCTTGGGGTCGGGAATCGCCGCAAAGCTGGAAAATCGTTCTCGGATGTTGTTAGAAAAGGAATAAACGAGTGTTTATTTGTTTTATCGTTAGATTCGTAAAGACATCAGAACCGCTGAGCCGGGGGAAGCGATGATATAAAGAAACCAGACGGCAGATTTGTTGCTTGGATGTGAAAGGAGAAGAAACCAGAACATCAACAATACGAACAGAACAATAAACAATAAAGGAGGAAAACGCATCCATCTAAAAGTAATGGCACCCCTCTCCAGATTCTAGGCGTGGTTAAGGATGGCGATTAAACACAGCTGACGTAGTGTGAGGTCTGATATTCAATTCAATTCAATTTATGTTTTGTATAGCGCTTTTAACAAAGAGCATTGTCTCAAAGCAGCTTTACATGAGAAACAACATAAGAAAACAACAAACATATAAACAGACAAACAGACAAACAGTCCTAGATGTTATCCCAAGTGAGCAAGCCTGAGGTGACTGAGGCGACTGTGGCAAGGAAAAACTCCCTTAGATGGTAAGAGGAAGAAACCTTGAGAGGAACCAGACTCAAAAGGGAACCCATCCTCATTTGGGTGACAATTGTGTGATGCAGATACAGCATGTGTATAGTGTTATGTAAGTCAATAAGGAGGTTGTTGTCCACAGCGCTGCTTGAATATCCCAATCCTCACAAGCAGAACCCGACTGGAGCTGGTCCATCTCCGGATGCCACTGGAGCCGGCACAGTCTCTGTATGCCTCGGGATGGGTAGAAGAAGGGAAACAATGGAACAGCATTAGCGTAGCTGCTGTTCATAATATTAGCAGTACTAGATGATAATGTGCATTTAATCAGATGTACTTGGGCACAAGGTTAAGGGAAGTGTTAGTCAGGAAGACTATTCCAAAGTTTTGGAGCTAAATATGAAAACGCTCTACCCCCTTTTGTGGACTTTGATATTCTGGGAACTACTAGAAGTCTGGAATTTTGTGATCTTAAAGAGCGTGGTGGATTGTAACGTGTTAGGAGACTGGACAGATAGGTGGGAGCTAAACCAATTAGAGCCTTGTATGTGAGTAGAGCTAATTTATAGTCAATTCTAAACTTCACAGGTAGCCAGTGCAGGGATGATAATATTGGGGTTATATGATCAAATTTTCATGATCTGGTAAGAACTCTGGCGGCTGCATTCTGGACTAACTGTAGCTTGTTTATTGAAGATGCAGGACAACCACCTAGTAATGCATTACAATAGTCCAGTCTGGAGGTCAGGAATGCATGAACTAGTTTTTCTGCATCAGATACAGATAAAATGTTCCTAAGCTTGGCAATATTTCTAAGATGGAAGAAGGCTGTTTTTGTGATATTGGAAATATGATTTTCAAAGGATAAGTTGCTGTCTAATATTACGCCCAGGTCTTCCACTGTTGAGATAGTAGTAACAGTGCATCCTTCTAGATGCAAGCTGAATTGTGAGAGCTTCTGTGTACTAGTTTTTGGGCCAATAAGTAATATCTCTGTCTTATCAGGATTTAATAATAAGAAATTATCAGTCATCCAATCTCTAATATCTTTAACACACTCAGTTAGTCTAGACAAATTACATATTTCATCTGGTTTTGATGAAATATATAGCTGGGTATCATCGGCATAACAATGGAAACTAATCCCATGCCTTCTAATGATGTCACCCAATGGAAGCATTGCCTGTCCCTGCATACCTGTGTGATTTTGTAAGCGATCTATGAGAATATTATAATCTATAGTGTCGAATGCAGCACTAAGATCAAGCAGGACTAAAATGGAGATGCAGCCTTGGTCCGAAGCTAAAAGCAGGTCATTTGTGATTTTAACTAGTGTAGATTCTGTACTATGATGGGACCTAAAACCTGACTGAAATTCTTCATGGATAATGTTTTCCTGTAGGAAGGAACATAATTGGGCTGACAACACCTTTTCTAATATTTTAGATATAAACAGAAGGTTTGAAATCGGTCTGTAATTTGATATTTCATCGGGGTCTAGCTTTGGTTTCTTAAGAAGAGGCTTAAGAAGATCTCCAGCTGTATATCCAACAGCACGGAAATGTTTGGCAAAGTGATGTAAAGCCAAGCGTGTAGCTTATGTACGTAAATCATGGAGCTGGCATCCGCAAAGACAGACAGTGTGTAAAAGCTAGCAGCATGCAGAGTTCGGAGACTAGCATAGAGAGCTAGGAACAGACAGAGACACGTCTCATTTTATAATTTAGATTTGTCTAAATTAAAAAGAAAAAACAAAACAACAAAAAAAGTTGGTCTTCATGCCATTTTTCACAGCTGACGCTCGACTAAAACAAAGAAATAACACAACAAAACAAAAACAGATTTAAAAAACACAAGAAACGTGTTTGTTTAACAAGTATGGAAGGAGTCTCCAGTGTCAGAGGTAAAGCTTTCTGATATCTTCAGGACAGAGGAGTTTACACATCTTTACTAAAGAGAGGCTGGTGGTGATGGACAGACTGTTACAGCAGAAGAGACAACAGGAACTGACGCACCAGTTTACTATAAATGGATAACCGTTCGTTAGTAGACAAACAGTGCCAGCGACTGGATAATGTTAGGAAAAACAAAACAGTTACAGAAAATGAATCAGTTTATAAAGAGGTTGAACAGCAGCACACGCAGTGTTTTATTCCATTCTAATCCTAAACTCTGGAGGTTTATTCGAGGACGTGACCTGCAGCAAATGTGGCACATTTAGAGAAAGCCGCTAGAAAGTCCCAGGCACAAACAGCTCACTTTATAAAATGTCAACGAGCCTCGAGGTCATGAGACGCTAATAAATCCCACACACGCTACTGATGCTAGGCTAATACAGAGCGTTTCAGACAGAGACGTCCTTCTCCCTCAACACGCTCCTGCTGAACACTAACTCTCTGTCTTCTGCTCTCTGGGTTTAATGTCAGTGTCACGTAAAACATCGGGGAAAAACAGGAGTTTACCTTCTCCACAGCGAGAACACAGTGTGTGTGTGTGTGTGTGTGTGTGTGTAATTAGACGGTCTGATCACAGCACAAGTGGGAAGAGAGATTTACTTTGTCGAGGCGGAGTAAAAACTATGATGTTTTAGAAGGAAATCAGAAGGAGCCGCACTTCACTTCACTTCACTTCACTTCACTTCACTTAGCTGGAGTTAAATCCTCCGTCTGATTCTGTTTACTTTCTGTTAGAGGAATAAAACACTCACTGAACTTTTCCTTTTAGAGCCTTTTGTGTTTTTTTTGTGATCGTTTCAGCCAAAAATGCTTGATATTTAGAGAAAACTTTCTGAAAACACAAGCACAGGGATTCTTGTTTTAAGCTCCTCCCAGTAAAGACATGTCTGTGATGACTTCCTGTGAGAGCTGTACTGGTGTGATGATGTCACACGCACATGACACAGGAACAAATCCAAAAATTGTAAATCGAATGGATGAAAATTCTATAAACAACACGCCTTTGCAACGTCACAAATCAAACCATTTCTCTCTTTTCGGTGTTTAAACTTTAACCAGTTTCTCTTGTATTTCACAAGAACACAAAACTGATAACATCTGAAATCAGCTGCTGAGAAATTCAACTTCAACAGGCTTTACCCTCAACTACACACACTGTATCCTCTGATTCCACCATGTTTCTGACTGACACGCCCACAACTGACACACCCACCACTAACGCCCACAACTGACACACCCACAACTGATACACCCGCAACTGACATTCTTCCAATAGACTCACCCCCAAATGACATGCTCACAACTGACATGCTTCCAAATCACACACCTCCAACACACACCTCCAACTAACAGGCCATCATTTGACACACTCCCAACTGACACGCTTACAACAGGCATGGTTCCAGCTGACACACCTCCAACTGACACACCTCCAACTGACACACTCCCAAATCACACACCTCCAACTGACACACTCCCAAATCACACACCTCCAACTGACACCCCCCAAAATCACACACCTCCAACTGACACACTCCCAAATCACACACCTCCAACTGACACACTCCCAAATCACACACCTCCAACTGACACACTCCCAAATCACACACCTCCAACTGACACACTCCCAAATCACACACCTCCAACTGACACACTCCCAAATCACACACCTCCAACTGACACACTCCCAAATCACACACCTCCAACTGACATGCTCACAACAGACAAGCTTCCAACTGACACACTCCCAAATCACACACCTCCAACTGACACACCTCCAACTGACACCCCCCGAAATCACACACCTCCAACTGACAGGCCATCATTTGACAGACTCCCAAATGACACGCTTTCAACAGACTTGCTTCCAGCTGACCCAAAACCCAAAATTGACACACCTCCAACTGACTTGCCCAAAACTTACACACCTCCAACTGACACACCTCCAACTGACACGCCCCTAACTGACACACGTCCAACTGACTTGCCCAAAACTTACACACCTCCAAATGACACACAGACTTCCACAGACACACATGCCAACAGACATGTCTCCAACTGACACACCTCCAGTGACCACGCCCCCAGCTGACCCCTTTGCGGAGGTGTTCAACTTGTAAATACGTTCTCTCTGACACGACTGAAACGCCCCACACAGCTCAGTGTCCTGAGGGAAACACATCACTCGGCAGAGTTAGCTAGCTAGCTAAAGTTCACCAAAAATGAACACATGTTGAATACAATATTTTCAACATCGTCCTCTAAAGTAGGTTGGAGGTGGAAAAAATAATATATCATTTTTTTTCCCGCTATAGCTCTGTCTAATTACACACACACTCACTCACACTAAGGTGTAGAAATAAAGAGAGTGATTATCGTCTCTGATCAGCTGCTGGGACGCGGTGCAGGAGATTTACATTTCAGTGTGTGTGTGTGTGTGTGTGTGTGTGTGTGGGTGGTAATTGTTCTTGCTAGCTGTGAGTTCAGATCTTGAACAGACTCCCACAAGACTGAAACTGAAGCGTGTGCAATTAGACGTCAGGTTTAGCGGTAATTAAAAAAAAAAGAACAAAAAACAAACCTTAATATACAATCTAAATGTAGAACAGATGTGTGTGTGTGTGTGTGTGTGTGTGTGTGTGTGTGTGTGTGTGTGTGTAATGAAAATGTTTACAAGTTGGTTAAACCTGTGTTATGTGGAAGGTGTGAACATGAATGGAATATTTAATGAAACAGAAATCATTTCATGTTGGATATAAAGCTGAGTTTTGCTCTTCATTGTGGAGAAGATTCACAAATTTCACACTGGACAGACGCCTGAGTGAGTCATGTGACCATCAGATGGAGTGGTCTGGATGTTCTCCAACTGCTAGAACCATTAAAGTTTCCAGGAACTTTTCAGACCTGCTTTCCTGTCAGGAGTTCCGAGTTGAACCCGGTCCTGAAAGCTGGGAAGCTTGAAAGGGATCCTTAATAAACAGTCGAATTAAGACTTCTTAGCTTTAAAAAGGTTCCCTATCGAAGCCTTTACAAAAAGAACCCTCTGCTGCAGGGTTCCTCATACAGCCTCTGATGGTTCCTTCAAATGCACACCTGAGGAACCCTTTGTATTAAGAAGAAAACCATGAGCACTTTAGAGTGTGTACACTTCCCCACTTCCCACTTAATAGGTACACTCTTAGAGAAACGGGTTCTTCAATGGGTCTGTGTAGAACCTTCGATAGAGTTCAAGTCCAAGTTAGATCCGATTTAAGGAACCTGGGAATTCTTCGAGAACCCTTAATTATTCAATAAAGAAATCTGATTGAAAAACTCTTGTAGAATTCTACAGACAACACCTTTAAAAAAAGGGTTCTAATTAGAACCTTTCAGCAAAGTGCAAACCGATCAGAAAGGTTTTTTTTTTTTGTTAGTTAACAGGGTTCTAGTGAAAACCTTTCAGAAATGTAAATACTAGTGTAGTGTTCTACATAGAACCCTCAAAGAGGGACAAACAGGGAACCAATGAATCAATGATCCCACAAACTCACCCTGATAACACACATACACGCTCTTATAGAACACATGGCTCTCTAAAGGTTCTGGATAATTAAAGGTACTATAAAATCTTCAGATATATTGTTCTAGGGTCCTTCTCAGAACCTAAAAGGAACCCTTAAATGTTCTTGTTAAGAAAAATGTTACCCAGTTAATACATACACACGTTCTTTGTGGGTTCTTTATTGGGTTGTTGGATAATTATGGGTTCTTAGCATCCTAAAGAAGGAGGATTCTGACCAAGAATCTGATGTTTCACATGTAAGGATAAGGGTTCTAGAATAAATATTCCATAGCACTTGTGCGTGAATCTGCTGCAGCTCTTGTGAACAAGTGTAGCACCTCGGAACCACGGGGACCTTCGGCGGTGTGAAGGATCTGTTTCAGATGAAAGGAGAGGCGTCTTGACATGATTTAATCTCAGATCAGACAGCGTGAGCGGCATGTCGACTTCTCCTCGACTTCTCCTCCCTGAGACGTTCTCACGCCGTCTTAATTAACACACAGGAAGAACCGCGCCGGAATGCTAACAAGGGATCTATCACACACACACACACACACACTGACAAAAAAAGATTTACACTCATCAATCTCACGCAAACACACAGCGTCCGAGTCTCAGCCTCTCAGTGACCTCACCAACTGATCGCCAGTCAGAAATGTGACAGGTGTCATGTTCTAGAGCTATGAAGGTGGAGGGACTCTGTATACACAGCTGTGTGTGTGTGTGTGTGTGTGTGTGTGTGTGGTACGATACTCAATTCAACATCGTAGAATATGAGATTAAAAAAGTGAAACTCAGCACAGCCCTAAATCAATCATTTTTAAAGTGTTTTATTTTTATTTTCCTTTTTTATTTATTAATTTTTTTTTCTGTTTTTCTTTTTGTCCAATCTGCAATTTATAATAATTTTTCCCCCTTTCTTTGTCCTTTTCTTTTTTTTCTTTTAATTTTCTTTCCTTTCATATTTATTCATTCTCTTTCTTTTTTGTAGTTATTTTATTTATTTATTTATTTTTAATCTTATCATTTTTTTCACATATTTATTTCTCTTTTTGTTTATTTACTTATCTTTCTCTTTTCTTACTTTTCTATTTTTTCTATATTTAAAATAAAAATTATTTTGCACGTTTCCTTTTCTCTTTAATTATTTTTTCTTTTCAGTTGATCGATTTTTCCCTTTACTTTGCTTTTACTTAATTTTCTCTGCCTTTTTTCCATATTATTCTTTTTATTTTTTTCCTTTCTTAATTTCCCTTTCTCTATACATGTCCTCGTGTTTCCTTTCAAAGTTTTTTTCTTTTTAACTGTGTTTGTAAATTTCTCAATTTTCTTTGTTCTTTCAAATGTTATTTCTTTATTAATTCTTTTTTTTTTCTTCCTCCTTGCTTTCCCTTTTCCTCCATTTATTTCTTTGTGGTTTCTTTTTTACTTTCACTTTCTGCTACTTTGTTTTTCATGTTTAGTTTCTTGATTATTTTTTTCTCCCTTTTCCTGTTTTTACTGTCTTTCATTTTTTCTTAATTTCTGATTCTTTTCATTTCATCTCTTTTTTTATGATTTTTGTTTTTAGGTTTCTGACATTGGTTTGGCTTTAAGTTTCTGTTTACCTCTTTTGCTTTTATCTTTCATTTTTTTTAAACTTTTTATTTTTCATTTCTTTCTCGTCTTTTCCTTTCCCCCTTTCCTTTTCTTCCTTCTTTGTTAAATATATATATTTATTTATTTTTTTCTCTTTTTTTTTCTCCATCAGATCAGGACACACACATGACACTGTACAAGCACAGATTAGAGTTTTGGGTTTATTTATAGAATAATTCTACATAAATCATGATAGGATACACATTTGCTTACAGCCGTGTAGATTATAGATGAGTTCAACAGAAAACTCGTGGGTTAAACATGAAGTACAAACAGAGGAGATGACAATATTAGCATTATAATAATCATTATTATTGTTTATTTTATTTTATTTTATTTTATTTTACACCTCGTTCTTTTGTTGTTCTCAACAAACTCAACAACAGAAAAGTGAAGAGAAATCGCTGAGTCTGGGCTCCAGCCAGTAACCTCAAAACATTATTATTATTATTATTATTATTATTATTATTATTATTATTATTATTATTGTCAGATTTACACGCTCACTCATTGGGGTAGAAAATAAAAACAGAGAGAATAAGATGGAGAGAGTTGAAGTAGCTGCACAGAGCGCTCGTGTAAACATGACCTACATGGATTAAATGCTCATCTCAGTTCTGCAATCCTATAATAAATCTAACAATCATTAAAAGAGAGCAGAAGCATAACGTGGATAAAGACGTGAACCGGGTTGAACGTGACCACACGGTTCTCTCAGCTCAGCTCGCAGGAAGAGGAATAACGGAATCGGACCGGGGAACATCGTACGAGGAGTGGATGAAGGATGAAGGGTATGTGATCACACGGAACAAACACACGGAATAAACACACGGAGCAGCCACGTGATCTCAAACACCAACTCAGTTTCTACTTAAAAATAAATAAATAAAGATTCTCGCATCATGGATAAATTGAAAATGTGCCATATGACTGAAAAGACACAGAACGCTGGTGGGTTCTGCACTGTGTGTTCGTTCTTCAGTCAGTGAGAGTCAGTCGGAAAGTGAATCGACTCGGAATCGAATCTGAATCGATTCATCTGCAAGAAGTGATTCAAACATTTTGTGTGTTTGAGTCACTGAGCGTCAGTCAGAAAGTGAATCGAATTTGAATTTTTTCACCTGCAAGAAGTGATTCAAACATTTCATGTGTTTGAGTCAGTAAGAGTCAATCAGAAAGTGAATCGACTCGGAATCGAATCTGAATCGATTCATCTGCAAGAAGTGATTCAAACATTTCATGTGTTTGAGTCAGTGAGAGTCAGTCAGAAAGTGAATCGACTCGGAATCGAATTTGAATTTTTGCACCTGCAAGAAGTGATTCAAACATTTCATGTGTTGGAGTCAGTGAGAGTCAGTCAGAAAGTGAACCAACTCGGGATCAATTCTGAATCGATTCACCCGCAAGAAATGATTTCAACATGTCGTGTTTTTGAGTCAGTGAGAGTCAGTCAAAAAAAGTGAACTGACTCACAATCGAATCTCAATCGATTCACCTGCAAGAAGTGATTCAAACATGTCGTGTGTTTGAGTCAATGAGAGTAAGTTGGAAAGTGAACCGACTCGGAATCGAGTTTCCGATTTGTTTTGTTCAGCTGGAGACATGGAACAACAACAATATTGTTAACTATTTGAATCATCTCTGTAGAGTCGACTCCGTTCTTCATTTCTCAGGTGATTTTTGTGATTTGCTAAACGTTTGTTAATCATATACCTGACCACTGAACAGAATAGTTCTACCAGCATGTTTTAAACTCTTCCCCCTCTGCTAACAGTGTTTTATTGGCTTTTGGTTTAGTTGAATTACTCGCAGTGTGAAATGAAACTAAACCACATGGCAAACGAATCAAAAGAATCAATTTCGGATCTCAGAAAATGAACTTGTGTGTGAATGTAGAAGTTCTATATAATAAGAATGAAACTGCTGTGGTGTCTTTATGTCTTTAAAGAAGACATAAGCAAAGCTACATGAGATAACTCTGCCCGCTGGCTAACTGGAACACCTTACGTAATGTTTATTTATTTTTTTCTGATCATCTTTAAGAATTTACACAGACAGTGCCCCCTCCTGGTGATTATTTATTAAATCTCCACACGTGATTATCCTGACCTTCAACGTTTTTTGTGCTGTTGTTTAGCCGATAAAAACCTAACAGACTACAATTAGCGCCTTCCCCATCAGCAAACGAGCTCCATGTGACATCACTAAGACGTAATTTGCACAGGATATGTGTTTGCTATCTGAGTAAGAGCTTTATCGTGGTGCTAATCATATCGCTAACTTCATTCGCTAGTCAGAGATGATGACGGAAACAGAATAGTTTTAAACCTGATCGCACACACAATTCCTAAACACTTCATCATGAGAGCGTTTTTGTTGGATTCCTCGTTCTTTTCTGAAGTTTTATAACAACCAAGCTGCTACACACACACACACACACACATGATTGAGAAAACAATCCAATCTCAGCCGTGATTTTGGGGACCAGAGTCTGTTTCTGAGCGATTTTCGCTGACACTCGATGATAAAGCTGCGGTTTGGTGAAGATTATTTTGTTTTTCAGTTTTAAATTGGATTTAGTGCTTCAGGTGAAAGAGTCCAGGATGAGAAAGTGTTTCTGGGAACGAACATGTGTTTGCGTGTCTCTTATTTGATACACCTGGTCAGCTGTGGTGCATATGCTTGAACATGCATTCTTGTGCTGAGTCGAGTAAAATAGATCATTATTTTGCGTTCCTTCTTTATTCACTCACTAAAGGGAAAATCATTATTTATTTATTTTGCTAGTAATTATTTTAGAATCAGTCTGAATCTTGAACTTGACTGACTCAGTGAATACAGGAGGAGTGAATCTCAGTCGCTGCTGAATGATTCAGTGAGTCGAACACAGACTCACTGTATGAGAGGGAATCATATCTCTGGTTATGACCGAGCGATTCATTGCTTGACGCACCGATTCAGTAAACAAAACCGTATCAGATCTCATGAGCAAAAGGTTCACTGGCTGAATGAATCGAGGGATGAATCGTGAATCAATTCCAGAACCGCTAATGATCATCTCAGTTGATTCAGATTAAAAGCATAAAAAAAACCAAATAAACTGATGAGAGAAAAGCAAAGAAGCAATAAGAGAAAAATGTACGGTGTAGCGTTTACGTAAAACACATGACCTCATACCTTTAATTTAAAAAATAATCCACTATGATAACAGCATTAACATGGTTATATGCTTTAACACGTCAAGCGTGTCGATTTCCAGCATCTCGCTCTGTAGTTTAGTAATATTTCTGGAATTCCTGTATTAAAAAAAATTAAAACAAAACAAAAAACAAGGCCGTATTTAATGACGTTTCTGTCGAAGGATATTTGCGTGAAATATCAACGTTAAAGTCGCCTTCAGCCGCGATGATTATTCACGCTACATTTAAATAGGACTCAGTTTTACATATTTACCTATACATATAAAACATTTCTAATTTCAGGTTAAAAATCGTGAACTTGATTTAATATCTAATTCTCCTGTATTATATAAGTTATATAAGTTATAATGATGTAATAATAACGAGAACAAATCGAACAGTGGTAATAAACACGACTCTCATTCACAAGATATTTCAATTTAGCCACGCCCACAGAACTCCATAAGAGGAAGAAAAAAAAAAAGCACACAGAGCTTGGATGAGAAATAAATGGTGAAACTCAGGGCTGCACCCTAACTCCTCCTCTTATTACAGGGTGCCATTACTTTTGCCCTGATTTAGGATTTATTTTAGATTCAGTATTATTCGAATTTGGGATAATTTGAACTTTGACTGACGTAAATTAGACGCTTGTGAAGGTTATTATGGACTTTTCCGATCACGTGGAAGTAATAGAAATGTGGGAGGAGCTTGTTCTTATGAATTATTTAGTGGTTAAAGCCTCACGTTTTACTGCTACAAGAGTTTCCCGCATCTCGTTAGCATAGATTACTGCTTTCTGAAGTTGTAGTCGCTGTGGACAGGAAGTGCTTATAAACTGAATAAGAACAGCTACAAACTGCTAACTCCGCCCACAAAGCCCTCTCTTTTCCCAATATTCTCCTATTCGCCATTTCAACTGCGATTGCTAACAGCTAGCGAGAGCGACGTAGTTCCATTTCATGCTAATAATTTCATGCTCCGTTCATTTTTATTTATTTGTACGTTAACATGCTAGTCCAAAAGAGCGCTTACGCTCTCGGGAAAGAGAGGAGGAAAGTTTATTAGCATTGCCCCGGGCTAAAAGTTAGCAGCCGAACACATTCCCCCTCCGATTGAAAAGGCGCTCTTCTGTTTCGTTTCACAACACTGAGCTAGCTTGATGGAATTCCTTTCCTCCATTTCGATTCCAAAGCTAATCAGCTTTGCTTTGCCCCGACTCCGAGCGAGTTATTATCCTTCCTGCTGCAAATCCTCCATAGATGCAATCTGAAATTCTCCCAAGGCCTTGACGACAGCTCAGCTCAGGCATTAAGCAGCTTTTTGCAGGAAAGAAAGTAGATAGATAGCATGTTATTTTATAAAAAGACAATTTCTTGAGGCGGGTCGCGTTTCCGAGTAGCACTGAAGTTAACTGTTTTACCATAACACGTGTCCCTGCTTCAAAAAAAGGCAGCGCTTAAGTCAAATCTGATTAGCAAACTTGCAAGCTAACTACTATCCAAAATGTCTCGCTTAATTAACATTCGGACCACTAACTTTAATGACATGGCTTAAGAAGACTTTATGTAGCTAGCATTGTTCTTTGGCAAGCTAACATTTAGCTAGAGCACAGGAAAAAAACAAGATCCCAAATATTAATCAAGCTAATTTGCTAAAAACATTCGGCTAATCTAAACTGGCTAATCAAAGTATTAACCAGGAGAAGCATTGCTAGCGTTAAAATGAAGAAATTAAAATACAGTATTAGACAAAGCCAGAAAGTTTGCTAGCAAGCTGACTAACATCAGGCTAATCTATAACATGTAATCAAAACAGTAACCAAGCCACACATCTAGTTTAAATCCAGAAGCTACATTTAACATCAGGCTAATGTTTACATGAGAACCAGTTAGCCAAGCTCGCTAGCAAGCTAAACCAGTAACCGAGTTTACTAGCAAGGCGGCTAAAATCAGGAGAATCATAAGTCAAGGGCTAAGGCTACTAACTAGATAAAAAGTTTGTAATTTGCAAGTGAAAGATCATTATTAAATTGTATTTATATATAGAAAAGAGTCAAATTTGCTAGCTAGCTATCTAATAAATGTCAAAGCCATATTTGCTAACAGGCCAGCTAGCATTAGAGTAATTATAATGTGGTGTTTACAACAGATGTTTCCTAGCAAACTCGCTAGCTTTAGGTTAATGGTTAAATTGTATTTTTCAGTTAGCTAGCTAATAAAACCAGGTCATATCCATAGTCAAGGTCACCTAGCATGTGGTGGCTAATTTGAGCCTACAAAAAATGTACAAAAAGCAGAAGCAAAAGATGTTCACTCAGCTACCACTAGCCATACTGCTAACATGGCTAGTCAGCGTTGTTTCAGTAGAGTCAATGAGAGGAAAGAAGAAGAAGCTACAGATGTCAGATGCTAACAAGTTCACGCTAGTGCACTTATCAACAGAAAAAAAGCTGGTTTTGGTAGAAAGAGTCTGAAAATTTGGGACACAGAGGAGACAGAGGGATGGAGCAGAAACAGAGGGATGGAAGAAAGAGAAGGATGGAGGAGAGAAAGAGAGGGTTGGAGGGGAGAGAGGAATGGGGGAGAGAAAGGGACACAGGAGAGAGAGGGATGGAGAAGACAGGGATGGAGGAGAAAGAGGGATGGAAGAGAGAGAGGAACGGAGGGATGTGAGGGACAGAGGAGAAAGAGAGGGATGGAGGAGAATAATAGATGGAGGAGAAAGAGAGGGATTGTGGAGAGTGAGGGTTGGAGGAGAGACAGGAATGGAGGAGAGAGAGGGATAGAGTAGAGAGAGGGATGGAGGAGAAAAAGAGGGAAAGAGTAGAGAGAGGGATGGAGGAGAGTAAGGGATAGAGGAGAGAGAGGGATGGAAGAGAAAGAGAGGGATGGAGGAGAGAGAGGGATGAAGGAGAGTAAGGGATGGAGGAGAAAGAGAGGGATGGAGGAGAGAGAAAGGGAAGGAGGAAAGAGAGAGAGGGATGGAGGAGAGAGAGGGACAGAGGAGAGAAAGGGATGGAGGAGAGTGAGGGACAGGGGAGAAAGAGAGGGATGGAGGAGAGAGAGAGGGATTGATGAGAGAGAAAGGGAAGGAGGAGAGAGAGAGAGAGGGATAGAGGAGAGAGAGAGAGGGATGCTGGAGAGAGAGGGATGAAGGAGAGAGAAAGGGATGGAGGCGAGAGAGGGACAGAGGGGAGAGAGAGAGGGATGGAGGAGAGAGAGAGGGATGGAGGAGAGAGAAAGGGATGGAGGAGAGAGAGAGGGATGGAGGAGAGAGAGAGGGATGGAGGAGAGAGAAAGGGATGGAGGAGAGAGAGAGGGATGGAGGAGAGAGAAAGGGAAGGAGGAGAAAGAGAGAGGGATAGAGGAGAGAGAGAGGGATGGAGGAGAGAGAAAGCTAATCGTCACTCCATTTTACAGACAACAGCTGAGGTCACGTCGTGGTCTTAGAGAAAGCAATTACGACTGAAATGAGATTTTTCGAGTGAAAATGGAGCCGCAGTCGCAACAATCGACTCTATAAAGCCACAAACGCTTCCTTTTGTTCAGAGGCACATTATTCTGAGCTATAAAGAGACGTGACTTTAATGTCCATTACACAATAAAGGTTTATACTAACACACACACACACACACACACACACACAGATAGAGAGGTACTGAATGGAAGAGCTTAAGGTAAATTTCAGTCATGACCGAAAGAGTCAATGATTTAAACACTGACTCATTATTTATGAGGGAGAAGTGAATCTTGTTCATGAGTGAAAGATTCACTGAGTCAAGCACTGAGTCAGTTTTGTGGGAGAAGGGAATCTTTATTATGATCAAAAAGATTCACTGATTCAAAAAAAAAACAAAACTGATCCACATACGAGGAAGAAGTGAACGTTGGTCATTATGAAATGATTCATTGATTCAAACACTGATTCTTTTACGGGGGAAAAAATGCTGATTGATTCATGAATTCAAATTCAAACTATGATTTATGAGAGAGAATAACTCTTGGTCCGGACTAAAAGATTCAATGAGGTCAAGCACTGATTCATTTATGAGGTAGGAATGAACCTTGGTCATGCCTATTAAGATTCAAAAACTGATTCATTTGTGAGGGAGGATTAAATCTTGCTCAGGACCAAAAGATTAATTGATTCATTCACTGATTCATGCATGATGGAGGAGTGAATCTTGGTCACAAACAAAACATTCATTGATTCATGATGAAGACGTTTCACTGACTCCAACACTGATCCAATTATGATGGAGAAGTGACTCTTGGTCAAAAGCAAATGATTCTTGGTCACGACTGAAAGATTAATTGATTCAAAAACTGATTAATTTATGAGAGAGGAGTGATTCTTGATCACGACTGAACAATTCATAGATTCAAAAACTGATTCATTTATGGTGGAGGAGTGAATCTTGGTCATGACCGAAAGACTCATTGATTCAAACATTGATTCATTTATGATGGAGGAGGGAAACTTGGTCACGACTGAAAGATTCATTGATTGAAAAACTGATTCATTTACGATGGAGGAGTGAATCTTGGTCATGACTGAAAGATTCATTGATTCAAAGATTGATTCATTTATGAGAGAGGAGTGATTCTTGATCACGACTGAACATTTCAATGATTCAGAAACTGATTCATTTATGATGGAGGAGTGAATCTTGGTCACAACTGAAAGATTCACTGATTGAAAAACTGATTCATTTACGATGGAGGAGTGAATCTTGGTGATGAGGAAGAAGTTTCACTGACTCCAACACTGATCCAATTATGATGGAGAAGTGACTCTTGGTCATAAGCAAATGATTCACTGACTCAAACATTGATTCATTTATGAGAGAGAAGTGATTCTTGGTCATGACTGAAAGATTCATTGATTCAAACATTGATTCATTTGTGAGAGAGAAGTGATTCTTGGTCACGACTGAATGATTCACTGATTCAGACAGTGAGGAGTGAATCACGGAAAGGAATGACTCCTGACTGTAATGGATAACGATTTGTTCAACTTTCTGGCAGAATCATTAGCAAAGAAAACAAATTTTATGGAAACGGTTCTTCTGACAGAAGCTGTGTGGGTTTTTTTTTTATTAAAGGGTGATGGCATGCTCTCTATGGTTTCTTTCACCTTTCCATCCATGTCGCTTTACCAGTCCACCCACCTTTCACTGAAAATAAGTGTCTCAATTTATATCTGTTACACACACTGCTACACCAAAGACACTGCAATGGACATATTCTCTCTCTCTCTCTCTCTCTCTCTCTCTCTCTCTGGTTAAGCGAGACATCACCATGCTCTACTGACAGTGCGGCAAATCGCTCCAGGGAGACTCGTCCCTCCGCACCCTTAATGTCGCTGTCGATTTCTCCTTTCACAGAAAAAAAGACAAATCCATCACGCTGTTTTTTTTCCCCCCTCGATGAAGAATTTTTGCAATTCAACACGTTCTTGTTAACGCTCTCTCACTCCAAAAGCCAGCTTTCAGAACCGATTAGCAAATGAGCGAGATTTTTCCCCAGACGCTGTCTGATTAGATGAGGTTGTGATAAGAGGCGGGGGGTTAGTGCCTTTTTCATTTAGACCTAATCCGACTCTCGCTCTTCTCGATTCCTCCGTAAACACGTAAGAGCGCTCCGCTCACACTCGTACGGAGGGAAGGATTACCTGAGCGTCTTGACACGCTAATGCGTGAGCGCGATAAGATCTGGGTCGTGCGGTTTTGCGTTGGGACGGATAACGATCTTTAATTTTTAGGTTTTGATGCTAAAAAATGCCGACGTGAAGGAGGACTGGATTACACAGAGGATTAGCTAAAAAAAAAAGAAAAAAAAGAGAGAGATATATACCGTGTTCATGACAGCTGGGAATTTTTTCCGAGGTCTGTGAGTTTCGGAGCGCTACGTTGCCACAATGTTCCGGTTCTGCGCTCCGGGTCCTCGTGGCGTGATTAAGGTCTTAAAAGACTCATCAATCGTCCGTCACGGAGAAAGCGAGAGGAAATGAGCTCCTCTCACAGTTCGGCTGCCAAAAGACAGCAATGTGGCACTTTAATCCAGTGGAGTAGTGTACGACCTTCACTGAACCTTCCTCACACACACACACACACTCCTGCACTCTACCTCAGGGGATTACCCTCAAGACCGGCCATCATATTTAAGGGATATGCGAAAAGCCAAAGCCAGAAACTCATTTCTTTGGTAATTCATCCAAAGGTGAAGTCCATGGCCATCTCTCTCTTTCTCTCTCTCTCTCTCTCTCTCTCTCTCTCTCTCTCTCTCCATGTCTGTCTGTCCATTTGTCTCTCTTTCTCTTTCCCTCCCTCTCTCCATGTCTGTCGCTCTATCTCTCTGCCTATCTATCTCTTACACCCTCCCTTCCTGTCTGTCTGTCTCCCTGTCTCTCTCTCAATGTCTCCCTGTCTCTTCCTCTTTCCCTCCCCCTCTCCATGTCTATCACTTTATCTCTCTGCCTATCTACCCCTCCCTGTCTGTCAGTCCATCTCTGTAAACACCATCAGGTTCTGAGAAGTTTCTAGAGGAACCCAGGTAACAGGTTCTATCCTGCAGGTTCCGATTCCCAGGTTCTCTGATGTACACCAGAGGAAAACCAAAGAGTCAGAGTCTCAATAGAACCGTTTATGTAACTAAATGGATTTCTGCTGCTGCATCTTGGGTCTTTTGGAGGAAAAAACATCAATAAGCCAGACTCTGACGTATCTCATGAAAACCTTAAGGACGCGTTCTCACTGATTAATAAATAATGCTCCAAAAAAAAGAAGAAGAAGCTGAAATTAGATTGCGGAGTGAGATCATGTCTGTGTTCGGAGCGTCGCTGCTTCTTCTGTATTTTTTTTTAGAGACACATCACTCTAACATCAACAACCTACACACACATACACACACACACATACACACACACACTGACCTACTGCATTGTGTTACTTCTTGTTAGATCCGTTTGTGTCCTTTGTCTTGTTTTTCTTGAGTTTTTGTTCCTCCAGGTTACGCCATGTTGAGCTTCAGACAATCACAAGCTCAGGTTTAGAAGAATTTAGAAGTGAAAGCTTTTCATGCCACTAAAATTTAATCACAACCTTTAATATTTGGCCCGTCAGTTTTACATTTTAGCCCGTAAGACGCTTCTGCAGTATAACTAGCACACGGCAATTCATACACAAAGAAAATGATTTATTGTTTATATGACAGTTTATCCTCTTTTTCTTTATCCTAGACTCTATAAATGATATATTGTATGTTTTCTGAACTTAATGAGCCAAACTGAAATATTAATTGGATTTTTAAGGGGTCAACAGGTTGTAAAAAAAAATGTTGTCACGTTTTTATTCGTTAAGAAAAACGACGATACGGTTTGTCACGTCTTATGATTTATTATTTAGCTAGCACTTAGTTTTCATCGTAAAAACGAAGAGAAAAAAAACCTACTTACTACTTCCTGTTTCCTTCTCCGCCCCATTTTGCTCATTTTTTAAAATTTTTTTATCAGTAACGTTGAGCGCACCAGCTAGCCCGAGACACAAAAACTAGCTTTAAGATTTAGCCTTATAGCAAAAAGTTACAAACTTTTAACAGCAAACATTTAAATTTTAGCTGATGGACAACATTTGTGTAGAAATTTTTTTTCTGTTTCCTTCAAGTCATGACATTTTGTAATGACGCAACCAAGCGCAATATGAAGAAAATCTGTAGCTCCGGGCCTGAACCTGAAGAACAAGCGAGCGCCATCTTATCACGCATAAGCATGTTGCAAGTGTTTGCAAGGAGCACAACCCACCCAACACACATCCTACACACACACCCTTATCCACACTCCCATTCCTGTTCCTGTTTATTCAATGCAGAGAGAATTATCTCACAAACTACAGGGAAGCTGAAATAAACCAGAGGACATCAGCACGCGTCTCTTCTGCTATGTTTTTTTTTTCCTGATATGAGGAAGAAGATCGCAGAAACCAAACGACACGACGTGAAAACCGCCGAGGAAAAAAATCAAACATGTCTCCTATTGGGGTGAATTTAAAAGCCGGAGATTTTGCAACGTTAAAGGTTCGGTTTGTTTTTTGGAGGCGCCACGTGTGAAATATCTCACTCAGGGTTCATGATCGATGGGAATTTTTGCATCATCAACCATTAACTCGAGATCAAATGGAATTTAATTCAGTCTTGATTTAATTCTGGAAAAAAAAAAAACATTTCATTTATCAAACTTCAAATTCTCAGTGTCCCTGCCTTTCACTGTCTCCGCCTCTCACTCATTGTTCCCTTCCTCTCAGTGTTCCCGCCCCTCAGTGTCCCCACTTCTCACTCAGTGTTCCTGCCCCTCAGTGTCTCTGCCTTTCTCTGTCCCTGCCTCTCAGTGTCCCCACTTCTCAGTGCCCCTGCTTCTCAGTGTCCCTGACTCTCAGTGTTCCTGCCTCTCAGCGTCCCCACTTCTCACTCAGTGTTCCTGCCTCTCCCTGTCCCCGCCTCTCACTCAGTGTTCCCTTCCCTCAGTGTCCCTGCCTCTCAGTGTCCCCACTTCTCAGTGCCCCTGCTTCTCAGTGTCCCTGACTCTCAGTGTTCTTGCCTCTCAGTGTTCCTGCCTCTCAGCGTCCCCACTTCTCACTAAGTGTTCCTGCCTCTCCCTGTCCCCGCCTCTCACTCAGTGTTCCCTTCCCTCAGTGTCCCTGCCTCTCAGTGTCCCCACATCTCACTCAGTGTTCCTGCCTTCCTCCATGTTACACTTGCTCTCACTCTGAACAACAGATCCAGGGTGCTACTGAGCGAAACTGAACCCTGAGCCAGTCGCATGAGTCAGCCAAAGACATTTCAAATAAATCACTTTGTTGAGCTTCGACGGGAATTCGCATCATTAGCCTGTAGCATTCAGACTGATTGCTTTAAGAGTCTTTTAGTGTTATCGAGCTCACTAGTAACAGATTAGTGGACAGATTAGCAAATAAAATGACTTGATTAGTGTTATATTTATTCAGGAACGCTGAAGAGTATTAATGAAACTGTAAAGGCCTTTTTTTTATTTTTTAATTCAACGATCAACGATAATGGTTAGCATTAGCCATCGATCTCCACAGGGTTCAATCACAAGTTAAAAAAAAGGGGTAGAGGTTAACTTCAGTTCTGAAAAAGGCGGGACTAATTATTGAGAAAAAGGCAATGTTAGACAAACTCGGACCTGAACGTTTTCTTTCCCTTCTTTTGTCTGGGTTTCGTCCGAGTGCCATAATCAGATTAATCCGTCAGAGTGCTATTGAGTGGAGCGTAACCTTGAGCGAGAAGCATGAGTCAGCAAAACGAGAGAGAGAGGGAGAGAGGGAGAGAGAGAGAGAGAGAGAGAGAGAGAGAGAGAAAGTCAGAGAGACAGAAAGAGAGAGAGAGAGTGAGAGACATTATATATATATATATATATATATATATATATATATATATATAAATATATATATATATATATAGAGAGAGAGAGAGAGAGAGAGAGTGAGAGAGAGAGAGGAGAGAGAGAAAGAGAGAGACAAGCAAAGAGCAAGAGAGAAAGTCAGAGAGACAGAAACAGAGAGAGAGAGTGAGAGACATTATATATATATATATATATATATATATATATATATATATATATATATATATATATATATATAGAGAGAGAGAGAGAGAGAGAGAGAGAGGAGAGAGAGAAAGAGAGAGAGAGAGAGAGAGAGGTATAAGAGTTATATATTTGGTAAAGTTAGAGTAAAGCTCCAGCAGGAGAAGCTTGACCTCTGGAGGTTCTGCTAGATGCCCTGGAGAAACTGAGGCTGATGTCCAGGCTGTTCTGCCCCTCCTGACTTCTGATTTCCTCCTGATTTTATCCTGCGCTCCTCTCAGACTTTATCCTGCTCTAAACCACGGGGTCGTCCTTCCAGACAATAAAAAACCCACTCATAAACATGTCTGATGTCACTGATTTCACACAGAACTAAAATCCTACAGTAAAATAGCTCAGGATCAGACTCAACACAAAGAACTGAAATATCAATCGAACCTTTCACTCTCTGGGGGGAAAATATGAGCATGAAATTTCATTTTTGTCAAGTTGAACCCAAATGATTAAATTTAGCTGATTTTTTTTCCTTTTATGTTTTAGGAAAAAATATTAAAATATGGAAAAAAAAAGGTTGAAATAAAATAAAATATCTTAAAAAATCTTGTTTGATTTTACTTATTCAGATGTTATAGCAAAAAATAAAGATAATATTATATCCTCTGTCAAGCTGAACTTTGATGAAATTTTACAATGTTTGTGTTTTTTTTCCCCACAAATAAAAGAAAATGTAAAAATGGAGCTTTGTAGTGATTTTGTTGTCCAAGTAATAAATTAGGATTTAGAGCCAGATTTCTCATGTTTATTATTATTATAATTATTATAATATATTTTTGTAAAGTTGTAAAAATGAGCATCATCGTATTTAGAGCAAACGTTCTTAATCGAATCCGACAAAATCACATCATCGACTGAAATTTTGTGAAATCTGTGTGCAATCAAGTTAAATATCCTTATAAATATCGTGGCTAAAACTCGCGGTTATGTGTCGATGCGAATGCACTAGCATGCTAATGCTAACTGTCAAGCATGAATAGGTGAGTAGTGAAGTCGTTAATTTGCGGGTTAGCCCGAGACTCGCGCCCTAGCTACTGACACTGATACCTACAGTATTCACCTCGCTAATAACATTTAACAGATGAAAATATCTTGCTAACTAGCAAGTAAGCGTTAGAAATCCCACCACTTTTAATCCGGGATACGCCTCTCTAACCCGTAGATCTTCTCTACGCAGCTAACCGCTAACTTCTGACTGATGAAACTATGAGACAAATTATACAAAGCACAAAAAATATAAACGGAAATTTCTAGATGCTAATTTACTCCTTATGGCGTATTAACGATAGGTCACTTCATGTTTTATTTATATTAGCCTTTATTTGAATGTTTTATAGCTCGTCGAGATTAGCTATTATTAGATAAGAATTAGAGTATCTGGTAAATCGGAATCTTCCGATAGCTAAAGGTCTTCCGTTAATGCGCGTGTGATGAAATGAAACGCATGACCCTTCCCATGCTAACTCTAACTCTCAGACAGGTGACGTGTCGTGATGGATGAATGATGAAGGAGGTTTTTTTGGGGATCTCATGTAAGTCCTAGAGTAAAAATCATCTCCCTAGAGGAAGATCTATCACACAGGAACTGATAATATTGAACGTGTGACATGTTCCGCTATGAAACTGCTTCTATCGGTTCTGTTTAAACCTCTTTGAGTTTAGCGCACGTCTAAAAAGAGAATGAGATGAAGTTCGTTCAATTTAAACCAAAAAAATAAAATAAAATAAATGAACATATCAAAATATTTATAGAATTCACTCACTGTAACGACACATCAAGAAACTAAAGAGGTCTAAATAGCAAAAAATGAAATAAGTTACCATACGGACACAGGAATTTACATTATATACATTCAGCTTTGTTTAAATAAACTCCTTTGCTGTGATTGGTCGGCTCCGTCGCGCCACTAAGTTCCGCGATCGGCCAAAAAAACTCCGGCTTTCAGGAAGCAAAAGCCACGCTGGGAATCTTCTCTACAGTCACGCAGAAGATCCGGGTTTCTGTCGACGGATATCGACTCGTAAAAGACTGTTTATCCCTCCGTGTGACGACACGCTGAAAAAAGAACTTAAAGGAAAAAAATCGAAGCATGAACTTTTACTCTCCATCGAGCGGACAACAAAGGAAAAAGTTTGTGTTTTTTTTCTTTTGTAGGTCTATAAAATTTGCTGTTTTTATTTTTTTGGAAAAAAAAGAAAAGGATTAAAAAAAAATAAAGAAAACAAGTAATCCAAAGCCGTCTCCTGTTCCCGGGCAGAAGAACCGAACTCCTCCATCTGCAGGTAAACAAAAACATGGAAAAAGTGCTGCATAAAGACTCCTGTGTTTGGAAAAGTGTAGCAGGCACTTAAGTCCATCCCATTGCTCAGATCTGTGTGTGTGTGTGTTTAGATGTATGTATGTATATTTATATATAGTGAGAGTAAGAGAGAGAGAGAGAGAGCGAGAGAGAGAGAGATGTGGTTCAGTTCTGGTTGTGTTTCTGGTTCTGAGCGCTGCTCCTAGCCGAGGATGTCCAGATAAACCGGCGCTGCTTTTCCCAAAGCAAACAGAATTTTCTGGATCTCTTTAATGTTGAGCCTCTGCTGAGGTTCTCGCTGCCAGCAGCCCAACATCACGTCATAAACCTCCTTAGGACAGACACGAGGACGCTCCAACACCCGACCCTGCGTTATACACTCGATCACCTGCCAAGAGAGAGAGAGAGAGAGAGAGAGAGAGAGAGAGAGAGAGCATAAATAAATAAATAAACTAACACCCTAAACATAAACCTATAGAGAGAGAGAGAGAGAGAGAGAGAGAGAGAGAGCATAAATAAATAAATAAACTAACACCCTAAACATAAACCTATAGAGAGAGAGAGAGAGAGAGAGAGCATAAATAAATAAATAAACTAACACCCTAAACATAAACCTATAGAGAGAGAGAGAGAGAGAGAGAGAGAGAGAGAGAGAGAGAGAGCATAAATAAATAAATAAACTAACACCCTAAACATAAACCTATAGAGAGAGAGAGAGAGAGAGAGAGAGAGAGCATAAATAAATAAATAAACTAACACCCTAAACATAAACCTATAGAGAGAGAGAGAGAGAGAGAGAGATATAGATAGATAGATAGATAGATAGATAGATAGATAGATAGATAGATAGATAGATAGATAGATAGATAGATAGATAGATAGATATTGCATGTTGTTATGTTTTGATAAATTGACGTTTATTTAAAATCCTTCTTGTTGTGAACTCTGATTTTATGTACAACAGACAGTGAGACAGACATTGAGATGCTCAGACAGACAGTAAGAGAGAGACAGACAGACAGTGAGAAAGATAGACAGACAGTGAAAAAGAGATAGACAGACAATGAGAGAGAGACAGACAGTAAAAAAAAGATAGACATACAATGAGAGAGTGATAGACAGTGAAAAAGAGATAGACAGACAGTGAGAGTGAGACAGTGAGAGAGATAGACAGACAGTGAAAAAGAGATCGACAGACAGTGAGAGACAGACAGTGAGAGGGTCAGACAGATAGAAAGAGAGAGAGAGAGAGAGACAGACAGATAGAGAGAGAGAGTGAGACAAAGAGACAGACAGACCAATAGAGAGAGGATGGAAGTGTAAACACAGATTTGTTTTTCTTCAGAAGAAATTGAGCAGTGTTTATGGCTCTGAGGATCGTGTTCTCTCGGCGTTCTACTTTATTACAGTAAACACGGTTAGAAAGACACGCCGTCGTGCCGAGCGTCTCTGCGGAGAGAGCTATTACACCGCTACCTGCTCATTTCATCCCTCCACTTATTCCCTCGCTTCAACACATCCCCTTTCCCCACCACGTTCACTCTCTCCTCTCCTGAAATCTGCAGCTAGTCCTGATAAAACACTTATGCTAACGGCACTGGATTTGTTAATTTTTATCTTTTATTAGTTCGGGAATTCACTCAGTTTCACAGCAGATAGATAATCTGGCAACTGTTAGCCTAACCATCAGGTTAAAGTATTAATCATGCTAGCAGTAAATAGAATACAATTAAAACTGCCAGAACAAAACCATGCTAATTAGCCCAACCTGGATTTTATTCATGATTAGCATGCTTGGTATAGCTAATCCACATAGTAGCCATTAAAAAGGGAAAACTAGCTAAAAAGTCTGGCTAAATCACTTCCTTTAGTGGTTATGGCATTTATATGTTTCTTTTTAGTCATTATTTTTATGCATGTGTGTGTAATTAACCTTATGGAACATTTTTCATGGAGCAGCTCCAGCATATCGGTGCTACATTTCCTGTGTCTCCGTCAGGAGGAAGTCAGGCTAGCGACAGGCCACGTCATACCTTCCTCATTATGCGTGGTTTGACTCAGAGCTATTGTTGCCTTAACACCCGTGGCTCGTGTCACTTAATTGCTCCGTTCCTGTCATCTCGGCTTAAGCCTTAATTGATTCCACTCCTGGTTAAATACGGTAGCCATGGGCTACACTTAAAATAGAGCCTCATCATAATTCTCACTCGGTGTCTGATGCTCAGCTCGCTGGGATTTACTCGGTGCACGTGCGGTGTCAGAGCAGAGATAATGGAAAATAAGTGGGACAAGACGATGGGGAATTTTCTACCACACAGCAGGAAGGTGGACTCCGCGCTACACTAACGTCTTCCAGGCTGAAGCAATCTGTTGGTGTTTGATTATAGTAACGACCGGAGCGTGGAAATGTGGAGAAATGTGTGGAAGTGTGTCAGGGTCTAATCTATTTTCTTCACGATCAATTTCTTACTAGTTATTGCTGTAACAGATTTTAGGTGTAGAGATTATTCTTCCGAATACAACACCAGGTTTAAAAGCAAATCCGAGAGCTGATCCTCTGAGAGTTAACCTGGAATTCTGGTCGCTAACTGCTCAGCTGATCCAGAAAAACTCACACACATGGAAAAACCCAGTGAAAGCAGATTTGGGATTTTATCATAATAATTATTGTGTTTTCCCAGAAGTAGTACCGGTGTTGTGACACAATCAGCATTCATTATCATGATTCTTATTTAATTGTTTTGCATCGGAATGTCCTGTTCAGCCCCAGATTGCTAATCAATTATTTCTTGCTTAAACGTGAACTCGCTGATTACCTCTGGGACGTGGCCTGTGTATAATCGCTGTCATTAATACGTAAATAAATAAAAAACCTTTTTAGGTTTTCTTTTATTGTGCTGTAGCGCGAAAGAAAGGGCATCTCCTGGAAAGAACCAATTATTCTGCAAATGTGTTGATTTATTTCTACTCACGTACTTCTGTGTGTACTTGTTGACTTGTACTATTATTGTGGATTCTGCAGATGTTAATTATATTAATTATACCGAACATATACACACAGATGCATGGTGCTTGAATCCTTACTTCATATATAAAAGAAAAAGCTCTCGCACAAAATAGACAAAATTAAATCTAGCGGATGTCCTGAGATTCTTTCATGTAACTACAAGCTACAAGCATCAGGGTCTTCATGAACATTACATGAATCTTTTACCCAGCAAAGATTAATGTTTTACACAGCATAAAAACTTGTGTTTACCTCGTTATTAGCGAGCTGGAACCACGGCTGCTTGCCGTAGGTGAAAATCTCCCATAGGATGACGCCGAAGCTCCACACATCGCTTTCAGTGGTGAACTTACGGTACATTATGCTTTCAGGAGGCATCCAGCGAATCGGAAGCATGGTGTGCCCTCCGACCTGTTAGAGCGTGCAGGAAAAAGAGGGTCAGATAGAAACCTGACTAGTGTTAACTGTAGCTGTGAATCATTTAGCTGCTCCTGGCTGCTGAACATGGGCTTCAGTGGAACATGACAAAATCCTGTTTATGAAATTTCATTACAACAAATGTGAAAGTGCATTAGTTTTCTAATTACAGCAGGATGAATTAACACCCATTCCCAACAAGTGAAGGCAATTATTATTTTACGCTGGTGGCACTGAAACATTCTCCCAATTTTTGTGTTTAGTGCTTGATCTATTCCTCTCATAATTCCCTAATATTTTTTCTTCTATTTGTATCACAGTGAAATACAGACTCATTACTGACTCAGAGTTTTGCAGAAAAAATCAATTAAGATAAACTGGCTACGTTGTGGGAAAGATGACGCAAAAAGTGCTTGTTGTGTTCTCAGATAGAGCTGAACAAAGTTCTGGCTTGTGGTCAGAGGGGTTACTAAAGGATGTACCTCAGAACATACTTTGGTGGCAAATAACATTTGTAACCATTTTAATAGCTGTAGATTTGTGAGGGTTAATGGCACACTTTCTTATGTTAAAGGAACAATAAAGCAAAATAGACCAGCATATCGGCTTCTACACTGGGAATATAGGAGAGCAAAGAACGTAAGACTTTGGATAGATGAAACTCTGGACCTTAAAACAAGTGCCTGTTAACATGCACCACTGAGAACAGAGAACCACAGGAACAAATATACTATGGGAACAAAGGTAGTTGAAGGTAAGTGTACACTGGGAACATCAGAACCTTGCATATGGAACCGTGATCCTTGAAAAAAAATTGGCCCCTGGGAAAATAGGGTCTTGGGATTAAAGCACATTGTGAACATAGGGGCCCTGGTTATAGCGTGCTCTGGGAATACAGAACCCCAGAAACATAGAACTGTGGGAATTAAAGATAAAGGAGAATAAGCCAGTGGGACAATAGGACCCTGGGGACATAAGGCACTGGAGACATAAAACCCAAGAAAGACAGGACTCTGGTGATATGATATGCTAAGACATAGGACTGTAGAAAATTAATGCTCATGGGAATATGAGGCACTTAGAGTTTAGGACCCTGGGAACATAACGCTCTGGGAACGTAAGACACAGGGGAGATGGAACCCAGGAAACGGAGGGCTCAAGAAACAAAAGATGCTGAGGTTATAGAAGCCATGGACATAGGACCTGGGAACCCAGGAACATTTGACAGTAGGCTCTCAGAGTCCTATATTCCAAGTTACATAAGAGTCTGGTAAAGTTTGATCTTGGGAATATAAGTCTCTGAGAAGAAAGGTCTCGGGGAGCATGGTCCTAAAAATAAAAGAACCTGTGGACAAAGTCTTAGGGTACAGTATCATGGAAACCCAAAACCCTGGGAACATAAGGCTCTGGAAATATCTGGACCAAAGAAAATGTAGAATCTGGGAACATATGATCCTAGTTACTTAACATGTTGGGAACCCTTGGAACTTAATTTGATGAGCAGACTGGTTAAGAGAGGGGAAAGAAAGGAAAGTTTAAAAGACAGAAAAAAAATGTTTAAAAGTGTTGAAGGAGTTTGACAGCTTCAGAGCACTGAGAGACAGAAATGAAGTGGTTCTTCAGGCCAGATACTAATCGATTAAAACAATGTGGCTTTAATCATTGCTGCACCAGATCAGATTAGTCTCAAGTCTATTTCCTCTTGGTGTGGATGGAAGTATGTTAATTATATCTGTGGCCTGATCAGCAACAGTGATATTTTGATGATAGCCACACCGTTATTGTGGCTTTCATCTCTTAAGTGGCAGCTGCAAGCTGATTACACAGCTCATTAGTGCAGTTCACATGCAACAAAGGGCTATACACACACACACACACTCAGAGAGTGTTAAGTGTCAGTGTAGCAACAGATATATTCTGGTATAAAAATCTGCTTTTGCTACTAAAAAAAGTCATCAAATTCCAAATACAACAAAAAAGATTGTTTCCTGATGTGCAAGTTATAAAGATGGATTGAGATGTGTGTCTTTCCTTCTTCTTTTCCTTCTTTCTCTCAAACCACCATACAACTGTAATAATTGTTATACAGCAATTAGTAGACCACCAATAGAACAAAGACCTTGTCCTGAACTCAAGAATCAAGAATGAGGGACTCAAGAATGAGGGACCTCTTTAGTTCTGAGAAGCTTGACGCATAGGCCTTGGAGAAAAACAGCTTAGGAAATATCAGCACCATGAAAAATCTGAACCTAGGGACACAGAGCTCTTGAAACCTCAGATCCCTGGAGCATAGGACTCTTGAATCTGGAACTCTTGAAATATATGACTTGGGAACAGGTTTCCTGGGGATGTTGTGCATAAATATAATACCCTTGGTATAATGTTCTGGTTGTGCAATGCATGATAACTGGCTATATTCCCAGGAACCTTGAAACCTGAGGTGCCAAGAACAGAGGGTCTTGGTAACACGGTACATTTGAAATGTAGATCCTTGGAAACACAGGGCCTGGTAACAACATCTGGGAACACACAGTAGTTTCTCTAACAACATCACCTTAGAACATTACACCTGGGAACCTAATAGTTTACCAACATCACACTTTAGCAACATCGGGCTGTTTGAACATAGGACCCTGGATCCTGACACTCAAGCAACATCAGACCCTTGGAACATCAGACCCTTGGACCTAGGATCCTAGTACTTTGGCAACATCACACCCATAAAACATAGGGTTTGGAAACAGAGGACATCGGAATCTAATACTCTAACAACATCAGACCCTTAGAACATTAGACCTGGGGATCTAATAGTCTACCAACTTCACACCCTAGTAACAGGACCTGGGATCCAAGAGCTCAAGCAACATCAGAACCTTGGATCATAGAACCTGGGAATGTAGTACTCAAGTAACATCGGACCCTTGGACATGGGAACCTAATACTCTAGCAGCATCAGATCCTTAGAACATTACACATGGGAACCTAATAGTCTAGCAACACCACACCCTAGCAACATTGGACTGTTTGAACATAGGACACTGGATCAACATCCCAAGCAACATCAGACCCTTGGAACATCGGACACTTGGACCTGGGATCCAAGAACTCAAACAACATCAGACCCTTGAAACACATGGACTTAGGAACAATTTTTTGGAACAACTTTTAGTTCCTGCTCCAAAGCACCTAAGGGCACCTTTTTTTGTGGACCAGGAACTTTGAAACTCAGCTAGCTATGTGTAGCTAGCAAGAGATTACTAAAACTTGTTTTAGGTCATTGATTCTATTTGCTCAATGCTTTCTGCTAACAGGAAGTTCTGCGAGTTCTGCCAAATTGATGTGAGGAAACAAGGGAACAGGGCCAGTGTGATCATCAGCCACGCGTCCCTGCTCTCAGTTCACACTGATCCCTTCATCTCAGGAGACAGCTCATAACGGAGACGCCAATGAGGTGGAACAAACAGACATCAGCTCTCTTTCAGTCCTGCCATATTTCTCCTGCTCGTCTTTTTTTCTGAGGTTTTCTGCAATGTTCAGTCTCTTTCCCACGGCCTCACACTGATACAAACAATGTCTGATTTTTATACGCTAGTCAGAGGAGTTTTTTTTTCTTTTTTCTCACTATTCACTATTAAGTTTTTCCCACTGAGTTTTATTTATTATTTTTTCTTCAGACACTTAGTGTTTTTCTAGTCAGTGTTTTAGCTTGTTACTGCTTGGTTTTTCTTCAGAGATCATTTATCTTTTTCTAGTAAGTGTTTTCTAGTAAGCTTTTTGCTAAAGAGAGCTTTTGCTGTTTTGTTTGACTTTTAACTTTTTTACTCCTGAATATTTAGGTTTTTGCTAGCGAGTGTTAAGGTCTTTTACTAGAAAATAATTTGGCCTCTTGCTAGCAAAAGGTTTGGCTTTATCCTTTTTGTTTTGATATTTAGTAGTAATGCATATTCAGCAGTAAGCTGACCCCAGTGTTTGACCATTTTCTACAGTATAGTATTTTGACTTTGTGCTTAGAAGAGTCAGTGCTTCGTCTTTTTGCTAGTCAGTGTTTCATCTTTTTACCAGTCGGTGCTTTGTCTTTTTGCCAGTCGGTGCTTTGTCTTTTTGTCAGTCGGTGCTTTGTCTTTTTGCTAGTCAGTGTTTCGTCTTTTTGCCAGTCGGTGTTTTGTCTTTTTGCCAGTCGGTGTTTTGTCTTTTTGCCAGTCGGTGCTTTGTCTTTTTGCCAGTCGGTGCTTTGTCTTTTTGTCAGTCGGTGCTTTGTCTTTTTGCCAGTCGGTGTTTTGTCTTTTTGTCAGTCGGTGTTTTGTCTTTTTGCCAGTCGGTGTTTTGTCTTTTTGCCAGTGGGTGCTTTGTCTTTTTGCCAGTCGGTGTTTTGTCTTTTTGCCAGTCGATGTTTTGTCTTTTTGCCAGTCGGTGCTTTGTCTTTTTGCCAGTCGATGTTTTGTCTTTTTGCCAGTGGGTGTTTTGTCTTTTTGCCAGTCGATGTTTTGTCTTTTTGCCAGTCGGTGCTTTGTCTTTTTGCCAGTCGGTGTTTTGTCTTTTTGCCAGTCGGTGTTTTGTCTTTTTGCCAGTCGGTGTTTTGTCTTTTTGCCAGTGGGTGCTTTGTCTTTTTGCCAGTCGGTGTTTTGTCTTTTTGCCAGTCGATGTTTTGTCTTTTTGCCAGTCGGTGTTTTGTCTTTTTGCCAGTCGGTGTTTTGTCTTATTGCCAGTCGGTGCTTTGTCTTTTTGCCAGTCGATGCTTTGTCTTTTTGCCAGTCGATGTTTTGTCTTTTTGCCAGTCGGTGCTTTGTCTTTTTGCCAGTCGGTGCTTTGTCTTTTTGCCAGTCGGTGCTTTGTCTTTTTGCCAGTCGATGTTTTATCTTTTTGGCTTTTAATTAGTGACAGTTTTTTTCCCCACTAAACTATGCAGTTGTCACTATTTTATATTTTGTTAGCCAGTATTTTGTCTTTATGCCAGTGATTGTTTTGTCCTTGTGATACTCAGTGTTTTTGATATGTCAGTGTTTTTTTTTTTTTCTAAGAAAGGTCCTTCACTTTTGTTAGCGTGTGATGTGCCACTGTTAGCTTCATAGAGAACACATGGATTCAGGTGGATTCACCCGATCAACCAGATCTAGTAGAAGTGACACTAAAACTGAACCTTATGAACAGGATATTTGTGTTTAGTTGCACAATAACTCACACAACAGAATGTTTGTTTTTTTTCTCTTGTTTCTTTTGCTAATAAATAAGTTTGTTTTTTTCTTGCTTATAAAATTTTTGTTTTGTTTTTGCTAGTAAGTATTTTTCAGTGCTAGTGTGTGTGCCAGCGCATTGTAAAGGCTAAATGAATGGATTAGCTTTTTATTAATCTAATTCATTTGCGCCTGGCTATCTCCCAGCAACTCCTTCCTGCATGGAACAACACGAAGCAGATAAATGCAGCGGGGGGCGACGGCAGGGGACTCGTCTGGAAACAGAATTACGGACGACGGGGAAGGTGACAAGCAGCGTCAATGCAATCTGGAAAGGGCAGCGTATTGAAAGGCAGAACAATTAGAAAGCATTTGACATGCTGAGAACAGGAAGTGAGTCATGCTGCAATTGTGTCGCTAAATCAATAGCATGGCTAATCTAGTGAATGGCTCGTGGGAAAGATGACACACACATACACACACACAGAGACTAATAAAATGCTGCCAACTAAAGCAGCATTTTTATGCACATACATGATCCTATATTCCCGGTTCTATGCTCCCAGGGTTCTATGGTTCCTAGGGTGTTTTGTGGGTCTTATGGTCCCAGAAACTTTGATTTAAAGGATCCTATTTTCCCAGCATCCTCTCTTTCCACGGTTCTATATTTCTAGGATCTCATATTTTTCCAAGCATTCTGTGCTGCTCTATGCTCCAAAGTTCTTATGATGTGATATTGGATGTGAGGTTCTAATATTCCCAGAGTTCTATGCCTACAGAATCTCTGTTCAGGGTCTAATATTCCCATTATACAACAATATATTTCCAGGATATTCTCAGGACCTTTAGTCTAATGTTCTCAGGACCTTCAGTTTCCAGGGTTTCTAAAACTTTTACCTCCCATGGTCTTATTATTTTCCAGAAATCTTTCCAAGGTTCTATATATACATTATCCTGTATTTCCAGAGTTCTATATTCCCCAGACTTTATATTTCCAGGATCCAGTGTTTTCCCAGGTACTATGTTCTCAGGTTCTTTGAATGTTCCTAGGAGTTTCTTTCCGGAGATTTTTCCAGAGTTTCTATGTTTCTAGGATTCTTCTGATTCCAGGGCCTATGTTCCCATAGTTCAGTTCCCAGCATCCTGTGTTCCCAGAACCTTTCATTTTCATGGTCTCCATGCATTATTTTATGTTCCAGGGTTTTGGAACATGTTTCCAGGTTTCTATGCTCCTATGTTCTTCACGGTTCTTTGTTCCCAGCACCTTTAATTCCCAGACATTTTTTTTAGTTTCATAATGTACCCATTCTTTGAATCCAGAAATTCCCAGAATTCCATGTGACATAAGCCAGTTTATGAGAGTTACAGTTTAAACTAAAAATCTTAACAGCTATCTTCATTCAAATACAGATCTCTTAACATCTCACTTCGTTTTCTTTTTATATTTCCTTTCCAGATGATTAGGAATAATTAGAATTGAATTACTCATCACTCTGTACAGCAACCTGTAGCTGTTTCTTTCTCTCACTCCTGTTTTTTTCCTTTCAGTTTTTTCCCCCCAGCCTGTCTCCTGGATGTGTGGCATGAAAAGAAGGGAAGCAGTGATGGATATGGAGTGTGACGGCGGCGTTGTCGCTGTGCGCATGTTGGCTGTAATGCAGGTTAATTGAACCCGCGGCCGAGCGCGAAGCTCTGTGTTCCAGTCAGGAAATCATTGTGACAGCTGCAGAAGCCTGGTTTAATGCAGCAGCCAAGGAATCGTGTCGGATTCGCTGGGATTCCTAATTACGTCTGTTTGTTGTGTTCAAAATCTGATTGCTGAAGGAAACTTCATAGAAATCTGAAGTAACAAAGGCAACAATTCACAACCCGCTCGATTTCCTCATAACCAGCAGCTTCCTGATCACCCGGAGAGAAAAACCATCTAATTTTAAATCATTTAGAATTAAAACCTGGCTTATTTAGTCAAACTTTACTCACACTGTGTTCATCCGAGGAATCTGGGTTTTCTCTATCTAGTGATTTATTATTACTTTTTACTTCTTTCTTTCTTTTAGTAATAGAACTATACTTTACTTTGAGACACATGATGGAGGATTCAAAAAGGATTAAAAAGTACTAATGTGCTAAAAACAATAAAGAGTTCAAATATTAGAGAGTGATGAAAAGAAGGGTTTGAGAAACATTGAAAATATAAACAAGGCTTTAAACAGGGAAAAAAAACAAGTGAAATAATGATTAGAAATGCCTTCAATCAAACAATAATAATATTCCTTTATTACACTTTACTCAAACACAACAACAATGACTAATAATAATAATAATAATAATAATAATAATAATAATAATATATTAAATATTTAACATTTTTTGCTAAAATGGGAAAAACATTTGCATATAAATAAAAAAATAAAATAAATAAATAAATACATAAATAAAGGCAAACAAAAAAATTCAACATAAAAAAATAATTCATTAAAATATGAATAAATGAACAAAACAAACGGACAAACAAACAAACAAACAAATAAATATGACTCAGTTGTTACTCTACCAATGTCTGTGTTTGATTAAAAAAGGAAAGTATTATTATTATTATTATTATTATTATTATTATTATCTCTCTAAAAGTAATACAATTAATATTATTATTATTATTATTATTATATTATTATATAATTATAACAGACATTTAGCTAAAATCTTATCTGTATATTACTTTAGATTTTTATTTAGATTATTCATTATTAAATATATCAAATCTAAAGTTTATTAATATTCAGTTAAATGAGAATAAATAATACCTTTATGAAGTTTCCTTCACATTTATGAAATAACTTTCCTTTTGAAAGCTGTGTGTGTGTGTGTGTGTGTGTAAACAGATGGATCTGCTACACACGGAGCTACACACAGAGCCACAGGCTGCGTTTATCAGGCGATATTCCCGTCTGTCCCGGAGAAATGAAACATGAGGTGAGTTTAGGCGAGTAATTATCAATCGATCAGCATTTCAAAGCCCAGATCCAGAATAAATGTGGACTGTGTGGCCATGTGAAGGTTAATTAATCACCTCGTTCTGCTCATGGCGTCTTTATGGGAGATAAATCTGAGATCCAAAGCCATTACAGAGCGAGGTGTATTGCAGTTTAGTTCAGGTCTGCTGCAAAGATAAATAAATAACCACGATGTGGAAAGAAATGCGGCATGATGTTTCTTTTGATTTGAAGTAGAGTTAATGGAGTTCACTAGCAGGTGTAATAACACTGAGAAACGCTTCATCACCACGCTGAATAAGGCCAAGCTTTATTATATAACAATCCTGACGCAGAAGTGCCGGCGTTACTAAGAATCTACAGGAAAATGATGATGATTTTCCTCCAACAGCATGTCCCCAAAGTGATTCATTCCTTCTTTAATAGTTCACTAAAGAATAACACACCTCACTTCCTGTTCTCTTTACACTGGCTCCAGGGTCCTTTGTTCCCTTGGTTCATTCTTAGAAGAAAAGGTTCCCTAAAGGGTTTTGGACTCTTCATATTTGGAACCCATAACAGTGGTTTAATCCTTTAATCTAAAGGATCCTACAGGGTTCTGCAGGGTAGCCTTTGAGAAGGTTCTGTACAGAACTTTGCTCAAGATGGTATGTCTAAAAATCGGGGCCAATTGGGCTTCTATATATCAACATTTTTCCTAAGAGCAAGGTTCTAGTTCAGCAGCATTCCCAGACTGATCTATTCCCTCTGTCCATGTTTTCAGAAATTCCCAGAACTCCTTTAACCGTCTAAAGTGTCATAGTAGTATATAGTGTTTATTGTGTTGTATAGTGTAGTGTATAGTGTGTGTTGTATATTGTAGTGTATAGTGTGTGTTGTGTTGTATATTGTAGTGTATAGTGTGTATTGTGTTGTATATTGTAGTGTATAGTGTGTGTTGTGTTGTATATTGTAGTGTATAGTGTGTGTTGTGTTGTATAGTGTAGTGTATAGTGTGTGTTGTGTTGTATAGTGTAGTGTATAGTGTGTGTTGTGTTGTATATTGTAGTGTATAGTGTGTGTTGTGTTGTATAGTGTAGTGTATAGTGTGTGTTGTGTTGTATAGTGTAGTGTATAGTGTGTGTTGTGTTGTATATTGTAGTGTATAGTGTGTGTTGTGTTGTATATTGTAGTGTATAGTGTGTGTTGTGTTGTATAGTGTAGTGTATAGTGTGTGTTGTGTTGTATATTGTAGTGTATAGTGTGTGTTGTGTTGTATATTGTAGTGTATAGTGTGTATTGTGTTGTATATTGTAGTGTATAGTGTGTGTTGTGTTGTATAGTGTAGTGTATAGTGTGTGTTGTGTTGTATAGTGTAGTGTATAGTGTGTGTTGTGTTGTATAGTGTAGTGTATAGTGTGTGTTGTGTTGTATATTGTAGTGTATAGTGTGTGTTGTGTTGTATATTGTAGTGTATAGTGTGTGTTGTGTTGTATATTGTAGTGTATAGTGTGTGTTGTGTTGTATAGTGTAGTGTATAGTGTGTATTGTGTTGTATAGTGTAGTGTATAGTGTGTATTGTGTTGTATAGTGTAGTGTATAGTGTGTGTTGTGTTGTATATTGTAGTGTATAGTGTGTATTGTGTTGTATAGTGTAGTGTATAGTGTGTATTGTGTTGTATATTGTAGTGTATAGTGTGTGTTGTGTTGTATATTGTAGTGTATAGTGTGTATTGTGTTGTATAGTGTAGTGTATAGTGTGTATTGTGTTGTATATTGTAGTGTATAGTGTGTGTTGTGTTGTATATTGTAGTGTATAGTGTGTATTGTGTTGTATATTGTAGTGTATAGTGTGTGTTGTGTTGTATATTGTAGTGTATAGTGTGTGTTGTGTTGTATATTGTAGTGTATAGTGTGTATTGTGTTGTATATTGTAGTGTATAGTGTGTGTTGTGTTGTATATTGTAGTGTATAGTGTGTGTTGTGTTGTATAGTGTAGTGTATAGTGTGTGTTGTGTTGTATATTGTAGTGTATAGTGTGTGTTGTGTTGTATATTGTAGTGTATAGTGTGTATTGTGTTGTATATTGTAGTGTATAGTGTGTATTGTGTTGTATAGTGTAGTGTATAGTGTGTGTTGTGTTGTATATTGTAGTGTATAGTGTGTATTGTGTTGTATAGTGTAGTGTATAGTGTGTGTTGTGTTGTATATTGTAGTGTATAGTGTGTGTTGTGTTGTATATTGTAGTGTATAGTGTGTATTGTGTTGTATATTGTAGTGTATAGTGTGTGTTGTGTTGTATATTGTAGTGTATAGTGTGTGTTGTGTTGTATAGTGTAGTGTATAGTGTGTGTTGTGTTGTATATTGTAGTGTATAGTGTGTGTTGTGTTGTATATTGTAGTGTATAGTGTGTATTGTGTTGTATAGTGTAGTGTATAGTGTGTGTTGTGTTGTATATTGTAGTGTATAGTGTGTGTTGTGTTGTATATTGTAGTGTATAGTGTGTATTGTGTTGTATATTGTAGTGTATAGTGTGTATTGTGTTGTATAGTGTAGTGTATAGTGTGTGTTGTGTTGTATATTGTAGTGTATAGTGTGTGTTGTGTTGTATATTGTAGTGTATAGTGTGTATTGTGTTGTATATTGTAGTGTATAGTGCGTATTGTGTTGTATAGTGTAGTGTATAGTGTGTGTTGTGTTGTATATTGTAGTGTATAGCGTGTGTTGTGTTGTATATTGTAGTGTATAGTGTGTGTCGTGTTGTATATTGTAGTGTATAGTGTGTGTTGTGTTGTATATTGTAGTGTATAGTGTGTGTTGTGTTGTATATTGTAGTGTATAGTGTGTGTTGTGTTGTATATTGTAGTGTATAGTGTGTGTTGTGTTGTATATTGTAGTGTATAGTGTGTGTTGTGTTGTATAGTGTAGTGTATAGTGTGTGTTGTGTTGTATATTGTAGTGTATAGTGTGTGTTGTGTTGTATAGTGTAGTGTATAGTGTGTGTTGTATATTGTAGTGTATAGTGTGTATTGTGTTGTATATTGTAGTGTATAGTGTGTATTGTGTTGTATAGTGTAGTGTATAGTGTGTATTGTGTTGAATAGTGTAGTGTATAGTGTGTGTTGTGTTGTATATTGTAGTGTATAGTGTGTGTTGTGTTGTATATTGTAGTGTACATTGTGTGTTGTGTTGTATATTGTAGTGTATAGCGTGTGTTGTGTTGTATATTGTAGTGTATAGTGTGTGTTGTGTTGTATATTGTAGTGTATAGTGTGTGTTGTTTTGTATAGTGTGTGTTGTGTTGTATATTGTAGTGTATAGTGTGTATTGTGTTTTATATTGTAGTGTATAGTGTGTGTTGTGTTGTATATTGTAGTGTACATTGTGTGTTGTGTTGTATATTGTAGTGTATAGCGTGTGTTGTGTTGTATATTGTAGTGTATAGTGTGTATTATATGGTAGTGTATATTGTATATTGTATTGTAGTGTACATTGTGTATTGTGTATGAGTTTCCTGACTCACTCGGTAATAGTCAGTGCTGTAGATGTCTCTGGACATTCCGAAGTCTCCGATCTTGACCAGCAGCCCGTTCCCCACCAGGCAGTTGCGTGTTGCCAGATCTCGGTGCACAAAGTGCTGAGATGCTAGGTACACCATACCTGCTGCGATCTGAGTGGCTATGTGCAGCATCTGGGACAGACCCAGCTCTCCGTTCGTCTGTAGTGGCTGTCCGTCAACCAGGATCATGGCGTCAGGGCCGTGAGCTCTGATAGGAAACATAACCAACACACAACGTTCCATCATGACACAGGGACAAACGTGTGCAGATGTTCAGTGTCTACAGTACAGGAAATCTTTCGGTAGATTGCTGAGGTGAAACACATAGCTATGTAGCTTACACTAGAGATATAGCTAGGTACACTTAGTCACATGTGATTGGCTGGCACTATTTTGATGACGTCATAATGTTTCTCCTGATCAGGAAACAGGATAAAGCAAAGTATTGGCTTTTATTGCTGAACTTCTACACTGTCACAGCTAACCTTGCAAGTAAATGCTAACCTAGCAAATGAAGGCTAAGCTAGCAAGTAGAAGCTAACCTAGTGAGTGAAAGCATAACACACTTAGCTACTATGTAATGTTTATGCTTTAACATTTAATGCTTTTTCATCGTAGGCGGAGTCTCAGACAGACAACTGTCCATCAAACTCATTTGAATATTAGGCCACACCCATTAGGGTCATTGTCAGACAGGACTGCTAGAGTGTTTATTTGGACTAAAGCAGCAATTTATCTTTATACAGGTTTTTATTAATTAATTTATTAATTTAATCTACTGGATAATTCAGATCTGAAGTGTGGTGAAACAAATATACTGTTTAAAATATTTTAACTTTATTTACTGTGTATTTAGTGTATAGTTATTTGTATTTTCTTTAGTTTAGGTTCGATGGAACATCTTTATCATATTTAACCTTTGCTTTAATATAAATCAAATAATAATTAAATAATTAAATCAAATAGAATTATTAAAATCTGTAAAATTGATTAAATACATGAAAACTAAATATATAAAAATATAAAATATAATACAAAACATTAATTTTATATTTTATAGTATAAATGTATGATATTAAGAAACTTTATTTATTTATTTATTCATTCATTCATTCATTCATTCATTCACTTATTTATTTATTTATTTATTTATTTATTTATTTATTTATTTATTTATTTATGTATGTCCACTAAATGTGAAATCTGTGTGAATATGAAATGAAAATAATGCACAGTGGTTAAGCCTAAGAAGTTGGTGCTGCTCCTGCACTCAGCCAATCAGAACACACTTAACTCTGATTACTTTAACGAATCAGTGTGGAATATCCGGAATCTGAAAGTCAGATTGTTATTGTGGATTGTAACACTGACGGCATCCTCCTCTTCACACGGCCTGCATTCCCGTCACGAGTGCTCTCCATCCTGTAGAACCACCGCTCTGTGCCAACGCAACAGCATGCAGGAACTCGAGGGGACCCGGGAGCATCGCTCTCAGCAGTGTGCATGTGTGTGTGTGTGTCTGTGTGTGTTATCCGGTGTCATCATGTTATCCTCTTAATCCAGGCAGTGGGAGTTGGAGAGTGATTCGTGCTCCCAGGACGGGTCTTGTCAGAACCGATGTACGCAGTGTATCATCTCGTGTTCTGTTTCTCGTGCAGCTCCTCTGCAGAAAGCTTTTACCTCATCCATCATGCTCTGATCACTTGCTCCAGAGAGAGAGAGAGACGACAGGAAATGAAATCCGCTCCTCCGTCTCGTCCCGTTCGTCGTCGCCGCCGATACGACACCGAAAGGCCGCAGTCTGTGTCAGGTTTTCATAAAAGCGATTAAATATTACACGTGAAAGATCATGAAACCCGAGTGGATTACACCCACGCCTGTGAGTGCGAGAGTGAGAGCGAATAAACACCGGGAGAGACGGGAACGCTCGCTGGGGCTCCGGATAATGAAGAAGGGATGAGGTTTTAGGTCATTACTCAAAAGCAGCTAACAGATAACGCGTCAGTGGAAGACTGATGGACTAAACACACTGTTCTACGTAGCGTTCATATTTCAATCCTGAATATTTTCTGAAACTGTTCACACACAGGGACCCAGGGACTAAACCCCAAACTTAGCATATTGTATTTTGTACGGATTTGATGCTAAACTCACTTTTTAGGCTACATTAACTTTCTTTTATTTGTTTGTTTTTTTCGCTAGCACTTTTTAATGTTTTTTTTTTTATTAACAAGGATTTCTCAAATGCAACATAATTTAAATATTTTTTCAACATGGATTTGGAAACCTGATATTTTTATTTTATAAGTCAAAATATAAATATAAATTATAGGTTTTTAGATGAGGTTGGTTTACAGGCTTCTCTCAGAACATGTTTTTTTTTTTATTAATTAATAATCTGTATATTTTGCAGACAGGAACATCCACATGACTAACAGGGAAGCTGTAGATCTTCAGCGAGTCCGGTGAGATCAGTGACGTACCTGAGGAACTTGTTGAGATCACCGTGCTTCATGTACTCGAACACCATGATGAGCGGATCTCCGTCCACGCAGACGCCGTAGAACTTCACGATGTGCTCGTGCTGCAGGTTGGTGAGGAGCTCGGCCTCGCGCTGGAAATCCTTCCTCGCCGCCAGCGTTGGATCCTTCAGAGTCTAAACACACAACAGCGACGATGACACGCTACAGCGCTGAGCACTTTTTATCCCTTTATAGTTACACTCAGTGTTGAGAAATAAAAGTTACAGCTTTATTCTTACAAAGCTCTTTAACTGGAGACTCCTTCCATACATGTTAGAGAAACAAACACATTTCTCCTGACAGGAAAACCTTAACCGTATCTATGACTTCCTATGAAATCCGTTTATCATCATGAACACGCTGCATAAATACGAGCCGTTGCTATAGAAACGACAACGAGTGCATTGATATAAACCTGCGCTACTGTTCTAGAGAATTACTCAACACTTTCTGACCAATCAGAGTCCAGACAAAAACAACTCTTTAATCTAGTAGGAAATAAATTATATAATAAATATAAACCAGGAAGATGATGGATTTCTCATATCCCTTCTTTAACATGTACAGCATCCATTTCAGCCTTAATTATTATTCACACTCAGTGTCACACGTTGTTAAGAGAGCTATTTGGATGGATGGAGGCATCAGAAGAACAGATGGTGAAGCTTTATTTCTCTATCAGAGACACCGGATTAGCTGAGCCCACCTGCTCGAGGGGAAAGTGTAAGCGCTTAACGGCCACCATCTCGCATGTAGATCTGCTCCGAGCTGATCCGCTCTACTGCTCTACTGCACGCCGTCGACGTTGCTGTGAATTTAATATCTACGTTTCTTCTCTGCATCTTCAGGTCCATCAGACCACACCAGAGCTCTATCCTCCTGTAAGCCCCGAAGCTCCTCGGCTGGATCTGACCAAAAAACCGAGCAGGAATGTGGATCAGTGAAGATGCCTGGAGCTAGTTAGGAGCTAAAGGCTGACGTGTTTGAGCGGCTTTGCTCAGAGGCTCCAGGTCACAGATAAAAGTTCAGGAGTGAAGCCACCATCCTGCCATCACCTTCTGTACATCAATATGTACACTGACACCAGCAGGCAGCGACTCACCGCTCCCAGGACCTCCAGGCACACTGCAGATGTCAAAACCTCAATACACGAAGTTCGAGACCTCCATGAGGTCACAGATACACATTCCTCACATGACCATGGTGATGGAGAAACCAGAAAGTTCAAGTATTCATCATGCTTAGAACTGCAGCTCTGTTCATAAAACAGTACATGATCCAGCACTACATTACTGCACAGTGAAATTCTTTCTTCGCATATCCTATCTGTGGTCAGCCATGATACAGTGCACATGGTGCAGGGTGGGTTGAGACCCCCAAATGTGGCAGCTTGAATCTTCCAATTCATGACCCAGAGCCTTAACCACTGCTACCACTGCCCCAAAGGGTTTTTGCATAACCCAGATTATTATCATTATTATTATAAGAGCGCAGGGTCAACCCATGGTACGGCACCCCTGGAGCAGGTGGGGTTAAGGGCCTTGTTTATTGGCCCAATGTGGATAGCTTGGCAGCTGGGAGGCTGGAACCTTGACCTTCCGATCAGTGACCCAGCTTGACCACTGAGCTCTATATATATATATATATGTATATATATAGGTATATATATATATGTATGTATTATATATAATGCAATAGATCTTAATTTCCTTAAAATCTTAAACAGTTTTATTACAATTCTAATTCCCTTTGTTTTGCTTGACTCCACCCCCTTTCAATCAAATACAACAACTCAAATCTGAGTAGAAATAAATCACCATCATGATACTTTAGAGATTCAGAGACTTTTTACCAGAACTCTTCCTTTCTATTTTATTTCATTACAGAAATTTTAACTATTATTTTTGTCGAAGAACAATTCCATATTGTACGAGTCAAACCCTAACCCAGTGTCACAAAAGTTTCCATCACGCAAAAACCCCTAAGAAACCCGATCTGTCTACGAGACTCCGTCTGAAAGCCGAACATCTCCCTCCTTACTATCGATCCTCTGACTGTAGAAAGCAGATCTTTCTTTCTCTCATTGATCCCCACCACTTGATCCACTTTCATCATCTTCATCATCATCATCGCCATCATCGTTCCTCGTATTGTTCTCGGGTTAATACGCCGAGGTTCTATTAACCAGATCTTTAAAGAGCCCTGACCTCATGTAAGCGGAGAGGAAAGTCACGCCGCTCGTCTCTTACCTTGACGGCGACCAGCATCTTGTCCTTGGTGGGGCTGAGATTATAACACTCTGCCAGGAAGACCTTCCCAAAGGCGCCTTCTCCGAGCTCACGCTTCAACACGATGTCCCGCCGCTTTATGTGCTGCACGTCTGCAGAGGACAAAGAGAGAAGATCTGGTCTCTGTATAATGTAGAGTTCAGACTGAGACACGCAGGGCCATTAATGTTTATTTTTACAATCTTATAAATTGAAAATTAATCAATATAAGGCATGCTGGTGGAACATGATGAACATGATCTGTGTATCAGTGTGTGTGTGTGTGTGTGTATGATGTGGTGAAGGAGTCTCCAGTGTCAGTGCTGTGTATCAGTGTGTGTGTGTATGATGTGGTGAAGGAGTCTCCAGTGTCAGTGCTGTGTATCAGTGTGTGTGTGTGTGTGTGTGTGTATGATGTGGTGAAGGAGTCTCCAGTGTCAGTGCTGTGTATCAGTGTGTGTGTGTGTGTGTGTGTGTGTGTGTGTACGATGTGGTGAAGGAGTCTCCAGTGTCAGTGCTGTGTATCAGTGTGTGTGTGTGTGTGTGTGTGTGTGTGTACGATGTGGTGAAGGAGTCTCCAGTGTCAGTGCTGTGTATCAGTGTGTGTGTGTGTGTGTGTGTATGATGTGGTGAAGGAGTCTCCAGTGTCAGTGCTGTGTATCAGTGTGTGTGTGTGTGTGTGTGTGTGTGTGTATGATGTGGTGAAGGAGTCTCCAGTGTCAGTGCTGTGTATCAGTGTGTGTGTGTGTGTGTGTGTGTGTGTGTGTGTGTGTGTGTATGATGTGGTGAAGGAGTCTCCAGTGTCAGTGCTGTGTATCAGTGTGTGTGTGTGTGTGTGTGTGTGTGTGTGTGTGTGTATGATGTGGTGAAGGAGTCTCCAGTGTCAGTGCTGTGTATCAGTGTGTGTGTGTGTGTGTGTGTGTGTGTGTGTATGATGTGGTGAAGGAGTCTCCAGTGTCAGTGCTGTGTATCAGTGTGTGTGTGTGTGTGTGTGTGTGTGTGTGTGTATGATGTGGTGAAGGAGTCTCCAGTGTCAGTGCTGTGTATCAGTGTGTGTGTGTGTGTGTGTGTGTGTGTGTGTGTGTGTGTGTATGATGTGGTGAAGGAGTCTCCAGTGTCAGTGCTGTGTATCAGTGTGTGTGTGTGTGTGTGTGTGTGTGTGTATGATGTGGTGAAGGAGTCTCCAGTGTCAGTGCTGTGTATCAGTGTGTGTGTGTGTGTGTGTGTGTGTGTGAAGAGGTGAAGCTGGAATTTGAAGTTCTCCACATCTTCAGGACAGAGGAGTTTACACTTCTTTACGGTTTCTATAGTAACATGACAAGCTGAGATTATTCTCTTAAGAGAGAGAATAAAGAGAGAGACTGCTGAAGGGAGTCTTTATAGCTGATACAACGAGAAGTAATGTGTTTCATTGAAGATTAGATGTAGGTATAAATGGATAAAAAGTATGAGGTCATTCGTACATAGTTAAATATTATCAGGGGAAAAACATTTGGAAAGATTATTATTATTTTTATTTTTGTAGTGACAGTATGTTCAATTCTGCCTTGAAATCTCATTTTTCACACACTAGCAGTAGATAAAAATATGAAGCCCATGAGACTGGATTGAACTCAAATGAATCAAAAAAGACAGTAAGAGAGAGAGAGAGAGATAGGGGAGGGGGGGTGTTGAGGGGTTGAGCGAACTGTGTGGTAAAAGGTGAAAGTGTGAAGTGGATCTCGGCGAGCGTAATTTGTAAAACGTCGAGAGCCGTCACTCAAAGCGATAACACGGCTCAGAGGGAGACGACGCCATCGAAGCCATCGCTCAAGAGAATTTCAGAGATACCGAACACCCCGCCGCTCCCGCGGACCTTCACACATATCAGATCGTTCTGCTGCATGAACACATAAAAAAGGAGGAGGAGGAAGAGGAGAAGCAGATCACCTGGTTTTTACCTGCATCGCTCCAGATCCTCCTCATCACCACCTCCTTCCTCTAGAGTCAATATTATGATTTCAAGTGGAGGCCTTGACTCATAAACACCAACAAAACTTACAGCCATTCAAAATAATGCAGAATGTCAAAAAAAAGTCAGCTAAGTGCTAGTGAGGTTTTAGTGAGGGGCAGGGTTTAGGATTAGTGTGAGGTTAGAGTGAGGGGCAGGGTTTAGGATTAGTGTGAGGTTAGAGTGAGGGGCAGGGTTTAGGATTAGTGTGAGGTTAGAGTGAGGGGCAGGGTTTAGGATTAGTGTGAGGTTAGAGTGAGGGGCAGGGTTTAGGATTAGTGTGAGGTTAGAGTGAGGGGCAGGGTTTAGGATTAGTGTGAGGTTAGAGTGAGGGGCAGGGTTTAGGATTAGTGTGAGGTTAGAGTGAGGGGCAGGGTTTAGGATTAGTGTGAGGTTAGAGTGAGGGGCAGGGTTTATGGTTAGAGTGAGGTTTGAGTAAGGGGCTGGGTTTAGGGTTAGTGTGAGGTTTTAGTGAGGGGTGGAGTTTAGGGTTAGTGTGAGGTTAGAGTGAGGGGCAGGGTTTAGGGTTAGTGTGAGGTTTTAGTGAGGGGTGGAGTTTAGGGTTAGTGTGAGGTTTTAGTGAGGGGCAGAGTTATATGGTTAGAGTGAGTGGTGAGGTTTATGGTTAGAGTGACGGAAGAGTGAGCAGCGGGGTTTAAGGTTAGAGTGAGGTTAGAGAGAGGGGCAGGGTTTATGGTTAGAGTGAGGTTTGAGTAAGGGGCTGGGTTTAGGGTTAGTGTGAGGTTTTAGTGAGGGGCAGAATTATATGGTTAGAGACAGGGGCAGGGTTTAGGGTTAGTGTGAGGTTTTAGTGAGGGGCAGAATTATATGGTTAGAGACGGGCAGGGTTTAGGGTTAGTGTGAGGTTTTAGTGAGGGGCAGAATTATATGGTTAGAGACAGGGGCAGGGTTTAGGGTTAGTGTGAGGTTTTAGTGAGGGGCAGAGTTATATGGTTAGAGACAGGGGCAGGGTTTATGGTTAGAGTGAGGTTTGAGTAAGGGGCTGGGTTTAGGGTTAGTGTGAGGTTTTAGTGAGGGGCAGAGTTATATGGTTAGAGACAGGGGCAGGGTTTAGGGTTAGAGTGAGGGGTGGGGTTTATGGTTAGAGCGAGGGTAGAGTGAGGGGCGGGGTTATATGGTTAGAGAAAGCGGTGTGGTTTAGGATTAGATTGAGGTTAGAGTGAGGGGTGGGGTTTATGGTTAGAGTGAGGTTAGAGAAAGGGGTTGGGTTTATGGTTAGAGTGAGGTTTGAGTAAGGGGCGGGGTTTAGGGTGAACGTCAGGATTTATCTTTACAACAACAGGATTTACAACAACAGCAACAACAACAGGATATAGTAATCAAAATTTTTACTAAATCAAATAATGCACAAACTGAATAATGCTACGTATTAAATAATACACAAAATTTGACTTGAAATTTACACACACACACACACACACACACACACACAGCCTCACTGGTGAGAGTGTGTTTGCTCCATATGGCTAACATTACAGCAACATCTGCTATTTACTCAAAGTGGTCCATCATCACTAACAGTCCATGCTGGAATCTCTCTCTCTCTCTCTCTCTCTCTCTCTCTCACACACACACTCTCACACACACACACACACACACAAAAGTGTAATGGCTCTATTTCAGTAAATCCATATTTGTATTTCTTTGAGCTGTAACAGCACTGAAATTGAGACATTTCAAACCTGAACAAATAAAATAAATAAATAAGTAACAATTTAGTTTTTGGCCAAAGGCAACATACATGAATGTAAGAGATCTGAATGAAAGTGCGCTCTCTCTCTCTCTCTCTCTCTCTCTCGCTCTCTCTCGCTCACTGTGTTATTAAAGCTCTGATGAATTAACTCTAAGCTTTAGGGGTTTTGTTTCTTTTTGTTTTTTGGTAAATTGTTGAAAAGTTCCTTTGGTTTGTTTCGTCATTGACGTCAGAGTAACAGAACCGACGGTAGGAGAACCAGGATCTGGGCTTTCTGTAAAAAGGGAAACGTGGACGTTTTTAAAAAAAAAAAAAAAAAAAAAAAAATATATATATATATATATATTTCATCAGTGTTTAGATAAAGAACTGAAAAATTGTCACTTATTAAAATGTCCCTCTGAGAGAACTTCTAATGAATCTGTGCAGAAACCGACAACAAACTGTAACCCTGTTAGTCAGGGTTCCACACAGAGCCATGTTCCAGAAGCAAGGAACCCTCTGAGCTCTTACAGAACCCCCAGATAAGTGCTGTTCAGGATTTAGTTAAGAGTTCACATTATAAGTTAAGGTTCCAAGATTCCAAATAATGGTTCCGAGTGAGTGAGTGTGTGTGTGTGTGTGTGTTTGACTCTATTGATGACCTCATCACATTCCTCCTGTGCTCACAGCTGATGAAAGTTTTCACAGAAGTTCACACAGACCCGGAGTGACGCCAGCAGACGGACGTGTGGAAGGGTCAGCAGTGACAGCAGTGTGACAGTGATGGAAGCAGTCAGTGTCACCTTAACCCTCCGTCACCACAGGGTGTGTGTGTGTGTGTGTGTGTGTGAGTGTCAGGGTCCATTAGAGCTGCAGTGTTACCTGAAGGCCTAAAGGTCAAATAAAACTGCAGTTCTCCATCAATCTGTCTTTCTACTGATTTAATGCCAACAGACAAAGAACTTCAAAGCTGCTTTCTCCCTCTTTCTCTCTCTCTCTCTCTCTCTCTCTCTCTGCCTATCACTGTCTGTCTCTCTGTCTCCCTGTCCATCTCTCTCTCTTAGTGTCTGTCTGCCTCTCCCTCTCTTAGTGTCTGTCTCTTTGTTTGGTTTCTTTCTCTGTCTGTCTCCCCCTTCCTTCTCCCTGTACCCCCTCTCCCCTCTCCCCTCCCCTCCCACCTCTCTCTCTCTCTTTCTCTCTCTCACCTTCCCTCTCTGTCTCTCTCTCTCCCCCCTCTCTCACTCTCTCTCTCCCCCTCTCTCCCTGCCTGCCCCCCCCCCCCCCCCCTCTCGCTCTCTCTCTCCCTCTCTCTCTCTCTCTCTCTCTCTCTCTCTCTCTCTCCCCCTCCCTCCCTCTCTCTCTCTCTCTCTCGGACAGCAGGATCATATGGGAGATGGATGACCTTCTCTGAGCTACAGGTGTAAACGTGGCAGGAAATTAATCCTAATTAGAAGACGTGACAGGACAGATCTGCTGGATTAATGACAGATTCACGTCGGCTTCTGCTCCATTAAATTCCCTCAAATCTATTTATCTCTCAGTGACGTTTCACACGTTTTCTCGCCGGAATCCGTCGTTATGGTAGTTAGGTTTAAACAGGATGCAGAGAGACGAGAGCTCTACAGCGGACAGAAGAGTTTATACGTCTTAACCGACTCAGTGTTAGATAAGGGGTGTGCAAACGTGTGCAGTCGTGTCATTGTATGTTTATTTGTTATCTTTTTCCCGCTTAAACTGTGTATAAACTGTAACTCCTATGTACAAATAATAATAATAATAATAATAATAATAATAATAATAATAATAATAAATATTAGTATTTATTTATTTATTTATTTATTTATTTTACATATTTCTTTTAGACATCTATTCTGAACTCAAAGCAACATTGACAGACAGATCATCTAGCCAATCGTGTGCAAGGAATGTGACAGACGCCACCCCCTTTTTTGTTGCATTCCTTTCTCTCTCTTTCTTTTTTCCGTGTAGGTTTTCGTCACATTATGGCTCTGAAATGAATTAAGTGTGTCTATAAAATAATAAAAACGAGGCTGTGTGTGTCTGTATGTGTGTGTGTGTGTGTGTGCAGGCAGTTCATCTGTTTTATTATTAATATTACAGTGTTATATTTAATCTAGAATAATCACATTAAAATATATCTCCTATAACTGCTTTCTGGATATTAAAGTCGTAAGCCCCTTCAGCGAAGGACTTTTATTTTACTTTTATTTTATTTTATTTTTTTTTCTGTCGCTCTGTCATGAAAACCTGATCCAGAGCCAAACGTAAATGAAAGTTTGTTCCTGGTGCCTGTGGGCTCGGCCGCTCTACATGCTTAGCTCAGCTGGATTTCTGGTAACGCGCCCCTCTTGCTCGTTAAAGCGCTAATTGCAGTCATAACGGTGTAACGGTCAGCGGCTGACCTTCCTCCTTCACTCCACTCCACTTCACTCGACTCATCACGTCACGTCACGTCCCTCACTGCTGATCTGATTAACTGTGTTAGACGATTCTGCTCTAATTCATCAACCCAATAAAGCTGTAAAAGCACACAGCTCTGGCTTTAAGAAGGGAGGGAGAGAGAGAGAGAAAGAGAGAGACAGAGAGCGAGAGAGAGAGAGAGAGAGAGAGAGAGGATGATGGAGGGAGAGAGGAGGAAGGAAGGATGGAGGGAGGCGTTGGTGCAGCTGGAGGGTGGAGACGCTGGAGTTTTATTCGCTCCATCACTCACGTCCTTCCCTCCAGTTTTACACCACATATTAAACCCTAATTACCTGCTGAAAGACTGCACTCTCTCTCTCTCTCTCTCTCACTCCTCTCTCCCTTCTCTCTCTCTCTTTCACTATACTCTCTCCCCTCTCTCTCTCTCACTATTCTTTCTCTCCTCTCTCTTTTACTACTCTCTCTTTCCTCTCTCTCTCACTACTCTCCTCTCACAACTCTCTCCTCTCTCTCTTTCACTACTCTCACACTCCTCTCTCTCTCTCTCTCTCTCTCTCTCTCTTTCACTATTCTCTCACTCCTCTCTCTTTTACTACACTCTCTCTTTCCTCTCTCTCTCACTACTCTCCTCTCACAACTCTCTCCGCTCTCTCTTTCACTACTCTCACACTCCTCTCTCTCTCTCTCTCTCTCTCTCTCTCTCTCACACACACTCCTCCTACAGAGAGAGAGAGAGAGAGAGAGAGAGAGAATGTTTGTGTGTGAGTTGTATGTGTCTGTCAATTATGCATATATGTGTGTGTGTGTGTGTGTGCATGAGGGAGAGAGAGAGAGAGAGAGAGAGAGAGAGAGAGAGAGTGATATGTATTAATACAGCTGTGTAGAGAAACATTCGTCACTCGGGAATTATTATTGAATTGTGTGTGAGGATGAGTGATGATCTCTCTCACAGTAAACACTCGGGCTATCGTCCAACAGAGAGAGAGAGAGAGAGAGAGAGAGAGAGAGACAGAGAGAGAGGGAAACTGAGATTCTTCTCCAGGCCACATTTCATGAGGCAGTGAGTCGTTGTGTGATTTATATTTCTATAAAGATAAGAGAGGAAAAAAAAAGTCTGTAAGCGAGTGAGCGAGTGATCGAAGTTTCTCTTTGAGCTCAGAGAGAAAACTGTGAAAATAGAAACATCACTGAAAGGCCAGTGTGTGTGTGTGTGTGTGTGTGTGTGTGTGTGTGTGTATACAGTATGAAGAGTGAAGTATAAACAGCGCTCTCACACAGACACTGTGTCATGAATCACTTTCAAAAATAAAAGTCTAATCCATCAGAAAAACTCAGTCATTGCACGCAGAGTGAAGTAATGATGGACAGATCTGAGGGACGGCAAAAAAAGAGAGAGAAATCAAATCTTTACTCATATTCAGTAGTAATGAAATGAGAAAAAAGGAAGAGAGAAACATACAGGAGAATATTAGAACAAATGTCTGTCTCTGTCTCTCTCTATCTGTCTGTCTGTCTGTCTATATCTATCTGTCTATCTGTCTGTCTGTCTGTCTATATCTATCTGTCTATCTGTCTGTCTATATCTATCTATCTATCTATCTATCTATCTATCTATCTATCTATCTATCTATCTATCTATCTAGCCAAAACACTTTCCCTCAAGAAGATGGTACCTCAGGAAAAAGTACCTCAGCACTGCGAAAGACGTCAGAACATCAGTCCAGCTGTTACACAGAACCCTGATCCACTTCTTCTCCTTCTGTTATAAAGCTACAAAACAAAACGCTCCTTCAGAAAAATCATTTTATTTCTCTGTGTGTGTGTGTGTGTGTGTGTGTGTGCATGTGTGTGTGTGTTTGACTGACGGGGAATAAAATAAATCCTCTTTTATTAGAAGGTCTGAGTTAGTGTAAAGGGCCGAGCCGTCGCTGCTCCTCTGTGGGCCGTAATATTAAAGATCAGACGCTGAGGGAGCTATAAAGAAAAAAAAGAACACTTCAATTTAAAAAAGAAAAAGAAAAAAAGTTCACCAGGGATTCAAGAAGCTCTCTGTCAAAGATTCCTCACGCTCCAAACACTGCTGCAGCTGAGCTTCCAGTTCTTTTTTACATTTATTTTATTAATCTATCTATCTGTTTGTTTGCTTATTTATTTATTTATTTATTTATCAGCTAAATACATGTTCACTTTAATCTATTTATCTTGCAATTAATGCCCAATTTTTTATCCATTTTATTATTTTTTTAATCTATCTATCTATCTATCTATCTATCTATCTATCTATCTATCTATCTATCTATCTATCTATCTATCTATCTATCTATTAAAATTATAAACGCAACACTTTTGTTTTTGCGCCCATTTTTCATGAGCTGAACTCAAAGATCTAAGACTTTTTCTATGTACACAAAAGGCCTATTTCTCTCAAATATTGTTCACAAATCTGTCTAAATCTGTGTTAGTGAGCACTTCTCCTTTGCCGAGATAATCCATCCACCTCACAGGTATGGCATATCAAGATGCTGATTAGACAGCATGATTATTGCACAGGTGTGCCTTAGGCTGGCCGCAATAAAAGGCCACTCTAAAATGTGCAGTTTTAGAGGGTCCGGGGGGGTCTGAAAACTAGTCAGTATCTGGTGTGACCACCATTTGCCTCACGCAGTGCAACACATCTCCTTTGCATAGAGTTGATCAGGTTGTTGATTGTGGCCTGTGGAATGTTGGTCCACTCCTCTTCAATGGCTGTGCAAAGTTGCTGGATATTGGCAGGAACTGGAACACGCTGTCGTTTACGCCGATCCAGAGCATCCCAAACATGCTCAGTGGGTGACATGTCCGGTGAGTATGCTGGCCCTGCAAGAACTGGGATGTTTTCAGCTTCCAGGAATTGTGTACAGATCCTTGCAACATGGGGCCGTGCATTATCATGCTGCAACATGAGGTGATGGTCGTGGATGAATGGCGCAACAATGGGCCTCAGGATCTCGTCACGGTATCTCTGTGCATTCAAAATGCCCTCAATAAAATGCACCTGTGTTCGTTGTCCATAACATACGCCTGCCCATACCATAACCCCACTGCCACCATGGGCCACTCGATCCACAACGTTGACATCAGCAACCGCTCACCCACATGATGCCATACACGCTGTCTGCCATCTGCCCTGTAGAGTGAAAACCGGGATTTATCCATGAAGAGAACACCTCTCCAAAGTGCCAGACGCCATCGAATGTGAGCATTTGTCCACTCAAGTCGGTTACGATGACGAACTGCAGTCAGGTCAAGACCCCGATGAGGACGACGAGCATGCAGATGAGCTTCCCTGAGACGGTTTCTGACAGTTTGTGCAGAAATTCTTTGGTTATGCAAACCGATTGTTGCAGCAGCTGTCCGGGTGGCTGGTCTCAGACCATCTTGGAGGTGAAGATGCTGGATGTGGAGGTCCTGGGCTGGTGTGGTTACACGTGGTCTGCAGTTGTGAGGCCGGTTGGATGTACTGCCAAATTCTCTGAAACGCCTTTGGAGACGGCTTATGGTAGAGAAATGAACATTCAATCCACGGGCAGCAGCTCTGGTGGACATTCCTGCAGTCATCATGCCAATTGCATGCTCCCTCAAAACTTGCGACATCTGTGGCATTGTGCTGTGTGATAAAACTGCACATTTTAGAGTGGCCTTTTATTGCGGCCAGCCTAAGGCACACCTGTGCAATAATCATGCTGTCTAATCAGCATCTTGATATGCCACACCTGTGAGGTGGATGGATTATCTCGGCAAAGGAGAAGTGCTCACTAACACAGATTTAGACAGATTTGTGAACAATATTTGAGAGAAATAGGCCTTTTGTGTACATAGAAAAAGTCTTAGATCTTTGAGTTCAGCTCATGAAAAATGGGGGCAAAAACAAAAGTGTTGCGTTTATAATTTTGTTCAGTGAATCTATCCATCCATCCTTCCATCCATCTATCCATCTATCTATCTATCTATCTATCTATCTATCTATCTATCTATCTATCTATCTATCTATCTATCTATCTATCCATCCATCCTTCCTTCTTCCTTCCTTCCTTCCTTCCTTCCTTCCTTCCTTCATTCCATCCATCCATCCATCCATCCATCCATCCATCCATCCAACCATCCATCCATCCTGTCTGTCTGTCTGTCTGTCTATCTATATATCTATCCATCCATCCATGATCTGTATCATTAAGCTGATCTGTCAGTCACTGACTAACCCCGCCCCCTGACTGGAGGTGAAATGAGACTCTGCATGTATGCTAATTCTATACGGCTAAATCTCTCCGTCTTTTTTCCCCTCTGCTAATTTTGTCTCCGCTTTTCTACCTGCAGGAATCACGCACTGTATATCGAGTTGAGTCGGCTTGGGTCGACGAAGTGTTTCTCAGATATAAATCACTAAGGCTGCAGGAGAAGAATAGGACGGTTTATTTTTAGTTTTCAAGCCAAGCTGTTTTTTTTTTCTTGTCGTCTGCACGTCGTAACCCTCCGTCTCCCTGTTGTGATCCCACTGCTTCCTCTCTGCAGTAAAGAGTGAGACACTGGACACTGTACACACTGCTGCGGTGTTAATCACAGCCATCAGCCTCGGTTTTGATTGTGTATCTGCACGCTGAACAGCAATATAACCTCCACTTGCCTGCAGCACAGCATCGTTTCTCATCTAAATGCTCTCTCTCTCTCTCTCTCTCTCTCTCTCTCTCGCTCCCTCCCCGACTTCAAGGAGAAGCAAAGTATCAGTGGTGTCTGGAAACAGGAGCTGCGGTCAAACACGATGAAAAGCAGACTAGCGTGTATAATTAGCATGCTTACAGTATGAGCGCTAGCAGCTTGGAAGGCTTTATGTCTGAGATCCGCTGGAGCAGCAGTAAGCTCTTCAGATCAGATCAAAGCCTGGAGGAGATCAATAAATGTCTAAGAGATAAAAAGGGGGTGTTGTTATATAGCATGAACGAGCACTGTCCCTTAACGCCTGACACACGGGTTTTTATAACCGTTTAACGTCGTAAAGCGTATCTAACATCCTGAATGAATGAGAATAAAATCAGTCACATGCTGATGCTAGCTAACAAGTAACAGACTCTCACCCGAATCTCACCTCATCATTTGTGGCACTTCTAGCTTTTACGCTACAACAATGCCTTCAAACCTCAGTAGGAGGGGCCTGTGCAAATCTCCGAAATATCATTATATTTTATTTAATGCTTCTTCTAAGGTTCAGAGTTTGCACTTCACACATGAAGGATTTAACCTTCGCTTAGTCTCTACATAAAGAGAGTGCTGCAGCGCTGCAGCACCTCCTCACCTCACACAGACTAGCAATATGCTACTGGTATTGCTAATGCTAATACTACCATTAATTCCGCCAAATTTTCACAAAGGTAAAGATGAAGAAAGAGGAGAAGAGAAGAGAAGAGAAGAACAGAGAGATGGATTAACCACTGAGACCTGATCAGGAAGAGGATCATGAGGAGAGACAAAAAGCGAGGAGGAAGAGAAGATGAAGAACCAGCTTGAGAAAAGTTAAGATGAAAAGGGGAAAAGTGGAGAAATCTACCATCAGGGAATTTATACTGTAACATAGTGAATTGTTATGGATTGTCTCGGATTATTCACAGATTATTCACAGACTGCTCTCTCTCTCTCTCTCTCCTCTTTCTTCCTTCTCCAAGGCTTCCACCATGAACTACTCCGGGTCCTAAATTTAAATGCGACTTCATTTCTCTCCTTCAAACTGTGACAGCTCTGTAAAAGCGAACGACTCCCAAACAGGGCGGCCCAGAGAGATTTACACACTCCTTAAGTGCTCTGTAAAAAAAAAAATGCTGGACAAGGACAGAAATACAGAAATGGCCACAAATCCTGAAAAGTGCTGCGTTCTCTAATAATATACTTCCTGTTCTGTGCAGGACAAAAGGGGGTGTGGCCTGTGTGTTTGTCTGTCACAGTGAGGGAGGTGTGCTTTGTTTTTTCTGGGGTTTTTTTTCTGTCACTGAAGGCGGTGTGGCCTCTGTATCTGAAACTGTCACTGAAGGAGGCATGGCCTCTGTATCTGAAACTGTCACTGAAGGAGGCATGGCCTCTGTATCTGTTACTGAAGGAGGTGTGGCCTCTGTATCTGTTACTGAAGGAGGCGTGGTCTCTGTATCTGTTACTGAAGGAAGTGTGGTCTCAGTATCTGTTACTGAAGGAGGTGTGGTCTCTGTATCTGTTATTGAAGGAGGTGTGGTCTCTGTATCTGAAACTGTCACTGAAGGAGGCATGGCCTCTGTATTGTTACTGAAGGAGGTGTGGTCTATGTATCTGTTACTGAAGGTGTGGTCTCTTTATCTAAAACTGTCACTGAAAGAGGAGTGGCCTCTGTATCTTTTACTGAAGGAGGTTTGGTCTCTGTATCTGAAACTGAAGGAGGTGTGGTCTCTGTATCTGAAACTGTCACTGAAGGAGGCATGGCCTCTGTATCTGTTACTGAAGGAGGTGTGGTCTCTGTATCTGTTACTGAAGGAGGTGTGGTCTCTGTATCTTTCACTGTCACTGAAGGAGGCGTGGTGTATGCATCTGTCACTGTCACTGAAGGAGGAGTGGTGTATGCATCTGTCACTGTCACTGAAGGAAGAGTGGCCTCTGTATCTGTCACTGTGAATGAAGGGGGTGTGGCCTCTGTATCTGTCACTGTTAATGAAGGAGGTGTGGCCTCTGTATCTGTTAATGTTAATGAAGGGGATGTGGTCTCTCTATCTGTTGGTGTAACTAAAGGAGGCATGGCCTTATTATTGGTCACTACAGGAGTCAGTGCTCTCTCTGTACTTACATGTGGCAGGTTTGTTGCAGTTGTGTCCATGACGGAAGTACTGTGGATTCTCGATGACTGGGATTCGGGTCATGCCGATGACCACAGCGTCGGGACCAGCGTCCAACGTACAGGGGCTTAAAATACCGTGATTAACATGATGCAGAGGACTGGCACTATCTTCTTCTCCACTAATCACAGCTACAGGACCTGTTGAGAGAGAGCGAGAGAGAGAGAGAGAGAGAGAGAGAGAGAGAGATGTGAAAAAATTGACGTGATTTCTTTAGTTTTCGTTCACTGCATGTTCAGACACCAGCACTGATCGTCTCATACACAGTAAATAAGTCCTGCCTCCAGACACTCCCTACCAGAGTCTGACGCTCAAACCCAGACGTGTGCTGGAGCAGTGACCGCTGTTATCTCCACGACTTTGCCCATTGTTTGGAGGCTACAGATAACGGTGTGTCACAAACCACATCAGAGATTCTGCAGGGCTAAACTGAAGGCTTTACGCTGCCATTACTTGTTAGCGACATTAGCCTGGTAGTTCTCCTGCGCTAAAACTAAAAAACATAAACGTCAGATTAATTAAAATTAAATCCAACCAAGTGACCCAGCTGTGGGGCGTGACATTCATTCAGCTAGAACTATTTCACTATCAACAGAATAAAGGTCGGCCATGTTGGTGAACACAAAGAGGAAACACAGCTTACCTCACACACACACACACACACACACACACTTCAGTGAAGCCAGAGAGGAGGTCAAACAGCATAACAAACACATCAGCCTGCTGTCAGACTCAATCTCTGAGAAGGAGAGAGAAGAAGACAGTGCTCAACACACACACACACACACTTTTGCTAAAAACAAGACTGACTCTCCTGTGTGGTTTGTAATGTGATTTTAAAATTAATTTGTCTCAACTGTGCATAGCAGAATAGAAGCAAAATGCATTTTCAGAATCCAGCACACACACACAATGTTGGGTTTTACAGGAAAACAATCAACCCCAGGCTGATGTGATGTAAGAACAGCCTCGCTATACATCACGGCCCTGACCAGTCTTCTCTTCTATAACTACAGATTATTTGGAGAGAACTGCACTCGCCCATGACGGGATCCTTAAACAGAGATCTCCATGAAGAAAAAAAAACAAAACAAAACAAACGTAATGAGTTTCAAACTTGAAGACAAAAGGCTGCATTTATCAGGCTGCTGAATGGCCACTTCAGATAACCGGCTCGCTTGTTACAGTCGCTTTTCTATCTGTTTAATTAGAAAGAGTGCACAGAACCCCGATGTCCAATAAAGATTAATACAGAAATAAAGAAAATGGTTAAAACAGACCTTATGCGCTCAAACAATCAATCCTAGATCCCTTTCGGCTTTCCATTCAATTACTGACCGAGATGAGTAGCCATGGGCTAGATAAGAAAGAGTAAACTTAATGACTTTAAAATGCCTTCAAAATGCCTATATACACACATCTGAGGAGAGCAGACGCTCAGGGAAAATATGTAATAATAATAATAATAATAATAATAATAATAATAATGATAATAATAATAATAATAATAATAATAATAATAATAATGATAGTAACAAAAAAAAAATAATAATCATTTGTTTTATAGTATATATTTTAAATACATTGTAAGCAACAAAAAATAAATAATAGAAATAAATAATGTAATAGTATCCATAACCCAATCATTAAAATATTACAAATAAGCTTAATAAAACAAAAAAAGAGGAATATGACATTCTCAGAATTATTCCACTAAATTGAATAATGAATTATTCAAAGGAGGAATTATAATATTTAAATACGTGTATAAAACACATCACAGGCTGCATAAAGCATTATTTAATACTTTTATTGACATGTATTATGTGGAGGTCTGAATAAATCGATGACACCCCGTTGGTCCTGCAGGTCAAACACAGCTCCGTTATTTATCTTCATGTTTCTGTATAATCGAAGCTGAATGCAGTGTGAAGGACAGAAGCTGAAGAAACTGAGTGAGTCACTCGAGTGTGACATATTTCTGTGTCCAGGATCGGATCTTTAAAATCACCTGCATGTAGATCACGAGTTTCTTACCAGCGTCCAGAATGTTCACCTTTAACCCTGAAAAAACGCATAGACCGAAGAAGGAAACTAGAAGTGCTAGAAATTTTGTTAAAAGTCTGTCTCCTACAACATATCATTACAGACAGTTTATAAATGAAAAATAACTGACTAATATGATCATCTCTGAGTGAGATGATGTGCATCACTTACGATCTACACTATACTGCCAAAAGTTTTGGGACACCCTCCAAACCATTGAATTCAGGTGTTGTTTTTCAGGGGTTGGCCCCTCAGCTCCAGTGAAAGGAACTGGGGATGACCCCTTCCTGTTCCAACATGACTGCGCAGCAGTGCACAAAGCAAGGTCCATAAAGACATGGATGAGTGAGTTTGGTGTGGAGGAACTTCACAGAGTCCTGACACCTTTGGGATGAATTAGAACGGCGACTGCAAGCCAGACCTTCTCGTCCAACATCAGTGCCTGACCTCTCAAATGCACTTCCAGATGAATGGTCAAAAATTCCCATAAACACACTCCTAAACCTTGTGGAAATCCTTCCCAGAAGAGTTGAAGCAGTTATAGCTATAAAGGACGGGACAACTCCATATTACATTCATGTGCATGTGAAGGCAGACGTCCCAGTTTTGGCCTGGCTCACAGTCTCCGCTCTAATTCATCCCAAAGGTGTTCTATCAGGTTGAAGTTCCTCCACATCAATCTCGATCATCCATGTCTTTATGGACCTTGCTTTGGTCACTGGTGTGCAGTCATGTTGGAACAGGAAGGGGTCATCTCCCAAAGTTGGGAGCATGAAATTGTCCAAAATGTCTTGGTATGAAGCTGAAGCATTAAGAGATTGTTTCACTGGAGCTAAGGGGCCGAGCCCAACCCCTGAAAAACAACACCTGAATTCAATGATTTGGAGAGGTGTCCCAAAACTTGGTAATATAGTGTATGTTTGGGGGATCCAGTACTTATCATAGATTTGATGATATTTTATAATATTGTTACTGGACAATGTTACACAGTGTGTGTGTGTGTGTGTGTGTGTGAGTGTGTTTTAAGCCAGAACACGCATTTCAGATTTAAGATATTTAAAATAACGACGTGTTTAATATTTTTCTAATCAGTCGGATAAAACCAGCAGCACTCTGAGTAGTAATTACACCTCGACCTCCACGACTCTGCAGGTTTTAAGGAAATCTAAATTAATCCCACGGCAAGCTATTAACAAGACGATCTGCGAGGGGAGGAAAAAAAAAAAAGGAAGTAAAATCTTCATAGTGATTCTCTTCGGATTGCGTTAATAATAATCCTTATAATCCCATCCGCAGGTTAAAGGAGCGGTGTGTAAATGACAGGAAGTGATTAGAGGTTATTGTTTCAAAGTTTTCCAACACACCAATTACCTCCAAACATTCCTCAAATAATCACAGCGTGTCATTAGCTCTAATTTAGGTGACGCGTTGCCCCGGCGACCGCACGTTAAAGCTAGCAATAAAGTCATCTAACGTTTACACATTTCTCACCCGTCGTAGCTGCGCTGTAAACTTGCGTGGGATGTTTAAGGCCCTCGAAAAGCAATTAATGTAAACGTTAAAGTCTGTTAATGCAACACAGCAGAAATAACTCACAGGCAGCCGAGCGCCGCTCAGGAAAAAAGAAAAATCTCCACTAATAAATATATATATATATATATATATATATATATATATATACACTATATTGCCAAAAGTATTCGCTCACCTGCCTTGACTCGCATATGAACTTAAGTGACATCCCATTCCTAATCCATAGGGTTCAATATGACGTCGGTCCACCCTTTGCAGCTATAACAGCTTCAACTCTTCTGGGAAGGCTGTCCACAAGGTTTAGGAGTGTGTTTATGGGAATTTTTGACCATTCTTCCAGAAGCGCATTTGTGAGGTCACACACTGATGTTGGACGAGAAGGCCTGGCTCTCAGTCTCCACTCTAATTCATCCCAAAGGTGTTCTATCGGGTTGAGGTCAGGACTCTGTGCAGGCCAGTCAAGTTCATCCACACCAGACTCTGTCATCCATGTCTTTATGGACCTTGCTTTGTGCACTGGTGTACAGTCATGTTGGAAGAGGAAGGGGCCAGCTCCAAACTGTTCCCACAAAGTTGGGAGCATGGAATTGTCCAAAATGTCTTGGTATGCTGAAGCATTCAGAGTTCCTTTCACTGGAACTAAGGGGTCAAGCCCAGCTCCTGAAAAACAACCCACACCATAATCCCCCCTCCACCAAACTTTACACTTGGCACAATGCAGTCAGACAAGTACCGTTCTCCTGGCAACCGCCAAACCCAGACTCGTCCATCAGATTGCCAGATGGAGAAACGTGATTCGTCACTCCAGAGAACGCGTCTCCACTGCTCTAGAGTCCAGTGGCAGCGTGCTTTACACCACTGCATCCGACGCTTTGCATTGCACTTGGTGATGTATGGCTTGGATGCAGATGCTCGGCCATGGAAACCCATTCCATGAAGCTCTCTGCGCACTGTTCTTGAGCTAATCTGAAGGCCACATGAAGTTTGGAGGTCTGTAGCGATTGACTCTGCAGAAAGTTGGCGACCTCTTCGCACTATGCGCCTCAGCATCCGCTGACCCCGCTCCGTCAGTTTACGTGGCCTACCACTTTGTGGCTGAGTTGCTGTCGTTCCCAAACACTTCCACGTTCTTATAATACAGCTGACAGTTGACTGTGGAATATTTAGGAGTGAGGAAATTTCACGACTGGATTTGTTGCACAGGTGGCATCCTATCACAGTTCCACGCTGGAATTCACTGAGCTCCTGAGAGCAACCCATTCTTTCACAAATGTTTGTAAAAACAGTCTGCATGCCTAGGTGCTTGATTTTATACACCTGTGGCCATGGAAGTGATTGGAACACCTGATTCTGATTATTTGGATGGGTGAGCAAATACTTTTGGCAATATAGTGTATATATATATATATATATATATATATATATATATATATTTTTTTTTTTTTTTTTTCTTTAATTACAGTAATAAGCAACAGATGACGGAAAAAAAAATCACGAAATAGTCACAATTCTATTTCATTCACAAGGAAGTAAAATATTAAAGATAAAAATGTACTGTGATTAAAAATAATAAAGTACGGCAACTCTGGAGAAACATTTTCACTTGGTTTATTTTTATTTCTAGACCCATTTTAATTATAAATATTTCATTCGCTAAAACTTCAGCTAAAAAAATATCTTTTTTCTGCACCATTTAATGTTATAACTACTTGTTTATTTACTTACTTATTTATTATTTACTTGTTTATTTGTTTTTGGGAGCTACAACTCCACACCATTCCCATATTCCTCTTAATATTTAAACAATTAAAATATTCCTAGGTTCAATTATTCATTGAAATTGCTTTATTTTAGAATGTTATTATAAATTCTTTTTATATGTAAATATTCAGGTTCTTCTCTTATGCTGTTTTTTTTAATGTTTTTAATGATATTTTAATGTTTTGTTTTTTTCTTTTTTTTTTTAAAAAAAATCCCTTTTTACAACTCTGTATCTTAATGATTTATTTATGGTTCATTTATTATTCTGCTTTGGATTTTTCTTCCATGGAAACAGAATAGAATAGTTGATGATATTTATATATTTATATGATATTTTATTACATTTCTCTATTTTCTGCTATTTTCCCTAATGCATTTTAAAAATTGTCTATTAATTAGTCGTTGAATTTGTAAAACGTATTTATCTGTATGTTAATATTTGGATGTAATGATTTTTTTTATGTAGGTTTTAATGTAATGATACTATAGAAACTAAATTAATTATTATTATTTTTATTATTTATTATTTTTTAAATAATAATAATAATTATTATTATTATTTGTATATTATTATTATTATTATTATTATTATTAATAATCATCATCATAATTTATTTATTTTTAAACTTTTTTATTTATTTTAATTTATTTTATTTAACTTTATTTATTTTAATTTTTTTTTTTACATTGTTTTAGTTTCTTTGCTTATCCTTTTTTTCTCTTTTTTTTGGTCAAACTTTTTGAGCTGCATTTTAATTATACATTCTTCTTCTTCTTCTTTTGTTAGGAGTAGCAGAGAGAGAGAGTGCGAGTGGCGGTGCAAGTGCTGAGCCTGTGGTGTGACACCTAACCCTCACCTACACGGAGTGGGCGTGGCTCGACTCTACATCACCTGCAGCATGGTTCTGATTGGAGGGAAATGGCATGTTTAATAGAGTTAAGTCTGCGCTCGTCTGACACCGTGAATGTTTCATCCAGGCTCACTTTTAACATGAAGCCCCTCCCCCACCCCCACACTCGCTCATCTGCCCCTCATCACTTCCCTTTCTCAGTCCTAAAAGGAAAGAAGTTAAAGGAACTAAAGTGAATAAATGCAGGTCTTTCATTGGCCATTGATTTTGCTGTAAGTGGATTGTGAAATGCGCGCACTGATACATCAGGCAATTAAAGAAATACATGGCAGGGATGAATTCAACTTTTTTTCCTCTAATGTTCATTGATCCAAAACCAATTCGTCTGACTGAAGAAATGGAAATGTAATTTTTAAAATGGACATTTTTACTTCCTTTCTCTTCTCCAACAAAAGAGCAAAGTTTGAGTAATAAGACAGTAGCAGACATACACACACACACGCATGCACACACATGCGCACACATACACACACACACGCACACACACGCATGCACACACACGCACACACACGCACACATACACACACATGCACACATACACACACACGCACACACACACGCACTCACACAAACACACACATGCACACACACACACACACACATACAGACACATACACATACACACACACACATAGACACACACACCCACATACACACACACACATACACACACACCCACACATACACACAAACACACACATACAGACACACACAGACACACACATACACACACACGCATGCACACACACGCACACACACACGCACACATACACACACATGCACACATACACACACGCACTCACACATACACACACATGCACACACACACACACGCACACATACACACACACACACACACATACAGACACATACACATACACACACACACATACAGACACACACACCCACATACACACACACATACACACACACCCACACACACACAAACACACACACACATACACACACATGCACACACACACACACATTCACTTTTCTAAATAATGGAATAATTAAATAAAATGTAATAGTAGTAGAATCTATAATATTTAATAACATTTGGTTAAATAAGAACAGAGCCTCTGTGTACTTAAATAAAGCATGTCCTTTTTAATTAAAATAAATAAATAATTAATTAATTGCTTTTACACAGTATGATTTTTAATGATCTATAATTGTTCATTTAACCCACCGTTTTTGCGTCAATTAAATTGTAATGTGATTTATTTTTTGCCAAAAAAGTTTGTTGTGTTTAAATGAGATCAAAATCTCTCTCACACACACACACACACACACACACACACACACACACACTGCTCTTTCAGGGATAAACTTCCTCCTACACACACGGCTCAGTGTTTCATTCCACATCAGCGACTGGTTTGGTGTAAAAGCCGCTCCAACACTTTTCCTGCAAATATCAAACCTAAAGGTTTAGAAAAGAGAAGGTTAACGTCAGACGTCTGAGACGTAAACACGCTAAAGTTCCGCTAACTCACACACACACACACACACAGCCGCTTTCCGCTAATTAACTTCAGGAAACCATTTTAGAGGAAGAGCATCCCTCACACACACGTGCTAATTAGTGTGAAAATAACACTCTGGAACAGACAATACACACACATACACACACACACACGCACACAGACACACACACGCATGAACACACACACAGACATGCACACGCACACACACGCATGAACACACACATGCACACACACATACACTCACTCTTACACACACACATGCATGAACACACGCACACACTAGAACACACACACAAACGCAAACACATGCACACACACGAACAAGCAGACAAACAGACACGCAAACACACACACACACAAAAATTCTCCATCTTTTTACGGAGACAAGATAATTTGTCCACACACCTGGCTTTTGTCCATGAATTGATGTACTGAAAGTTCATACACACACACACACACACACACACGAGTACACACACACACACACACACACACTATCAGTAGCAACATTGACTAAAGCAGCTCCATTAAGTTACTCCATATACTCGTCTCTGACTGGATGGAAGGCCGACACTAATATCTTCTAAGGCACTTCTAAGGTAGTTCTAAGGTACACACACACACACACACACACACACACAGCAGCAGTTCCTCAGTCAGCACAATCACACATTCGGCCCCATGGAAAGTTCACCCAGTTTAAACAGCTACATGAATAAAGCTTACCTCCCTCTCTCTCTCTCTCTCTCTCTCTCTCTCACACACACACACACACAAAGGAGTGAGATGTAAGGGGAAATAAGCGCTCCCATCAATAACAGAACAAGAACACGGCGGTCAATACGAGACAGAAACAAATCAGATCAGTGCTGTGACTGATGTCAGCTTTCACACACTGTGTGAGCATGTCACACACACACACACACACACACACACAGGATCAACCATTGTTCTGCTGAACTTTCAGGAGTGTGTGTCACTGTGGCTTCATGCTGCTGGCAGGTGTTGGATTCCTGTTGCATCCTAATAACCCACAGAGAGAGAGAGAGAGAGAGAGAGAGAGAGAGTAGTCATAGAGAGAGAGATAGAGACAGACAATCAGAGAGAGAGAGAGAGAGAGAGACAAACAGAGAGAGAGAGTAGTCATAGAGAGAGAGAGAGACAGACAATCAGAGAGAGAGAGAGAGAGACAGACAGACAAACAGAGTGAGAGAGAGAGAGATAGACAGACAAACAGACAGACAGAGAGAGACAGACAGACAGACAGACAGTAGTCATAGAGAGAGAGAGAGAGAGACAGTCAGAGAGAAAGAGAGAGAGAGAGACAGACAGACAGACAGAAAGAGACAGAGAGAGATACAGAGAGAAAAGCTAGCGTATCACTTTCTTATTCTGGAATGTTCTCTACATTAAGGTTAGCTGCCTAATTAGAAGGTTAAGCTAGCAGTCTCAGATGTTCCTACACATTAGCTAGCACTACATGTTTTGCCATCATTCAGCTAAAGCTGCTCTCTGTAGATTAGCATGTGATGCTCATCTATTTTATTTACAGTTTAAAGCTACGTATCAGTTTATTTTCAGCTAAAAAATTTTTCCATGCTAATTTCTGTGACTTTTGGAGCAGTGGAATCTCAGCGCTCTAACAATGTCAGTGTTAGCGCTACATCATGGTGGGTTTATATTCCGACATCCTGACCTCCCTCCACTTTTCCTTCGTTTCCTCCACAGTCTCTGAGTTGTGATTAAAGAAACAGGCTGCTATGTGCCTCATTATGCAGCGTGAGATAAAAAGCGCTAATCCTGGAGGAGCTGTGATAACACTGAAGAACACATCCTGCTAAGCGTCTCCAGGATAAAGAACAAAAAACACCACCAGGAGGTGTAGTGTGTCTAGTGTGTAGTGTGTAGTGTGTATTGTGTATTGTCTAGTGTGTATTGTGTAGTGTACAGTGTGTAGTTTGTATTGTGTATTGTCTAGTGTGTATTGTGTAGTGTACAGTGTGTAGTGTGTATTGTGTATTGTCTAGTTTGTATTGTGTATTGTCTAGTGTGTATTGTGTAGTGTACAGTGTGTAGTGTGTATTGTGTATTGTCTAGTGTGTATTGTGTATTGTCTAGTGTGTATTGTGTAGTGTACAGTGTGTAGTGTGTATTGTCTAGTGTGTATTGTGTAGTGTACAGTGTGTACTGTGTATTGTCTAGTGTGTATTGTGTAGTGTACAGTGTGTAGTGTGTATTGTGTAGTGTACAGTGTGTAGTGTGTATTGTCTAGTGTGTATTGTGTAGTGTACAGTGTGTAGTGTGTATTGTGTAGTGTACAGTGTGTAGTGTGTATTGTGTAGTGTTCAGTGTGTACTGTGTATTGTCTAGTGTGTATTGTGTATTGTCTAGTGTGTATTGTGTAGTGTACAGTGTGTAGTGTGTATTGTCTAGTGTGTATTGTGTAGTGTACAGTGTGTACTGTGTATTGTCTAGTGTGTATTGTGTAGTGTACAGTGTGTAGTGTGTATTGTGTAGTGTACAGTGTGTAGTGTGTATTGTCTAGTGTGTATTGTGTAGTGTACAGTGTGTAGTGTGTATTGTGTAGTGTTCAGTGTGTACTGTGTATTGTCTAGTGTGTATTGTGTAGTGTACAGTGTGTAGTGTGTATTGTGTAGTGTTCAGTGTGTATTGTCTAGTGTGTATTGTGTAGTGTACAGTGTGTAGTGTGTATTGTGTAGTGTGTATTGTGTAGTGTACAGTGTGTAGTCTGTATTGTGTAGTGTACAGTGTGTAGTCTGTCTTGTGTAGTGTGTATTGTGTAGTGTACAGTGTGTAGTGTGTATTGTGTAGTGTACAGTGTGTAGTCTGTATTGTCTAGTGTGTATTGTGTAGTGTGTATTGTGTAGTGTACAGTGTGTAGTGTGTATTGTGTAGTGTACAGTGTGTAGTCTGTATTGTGTAGTGTACAGTGTGTAGTCTGTATTGTGTAGTGTACAGTGTGTAGTGTGTATTGTGTAGTGTACAGTGTGTAGTCTGTATTGTGTAGTGTACAGTGTGTAGTCTGTATTGTGTAGTGTACAGTGTGTAGTGTGTATTGTGTAGTGTACAGTGTGTAGTCTGTATTGTGTAGTGTACAGTGTGTAGTGTGTATTGTGTAGTGTACAGTGTGTAGTCTGTATTGTGTAGTGTACAGTGTGTAGTCTGTATTGTGTAGTGTGTATTGTGTAGTGTACAGTGTGTAGTGTGTATTGTGTAGTGTACAGTGTGTAGTCTGTATTGTGTAGTGTACAGTGTGTAGTGTGTATTGTGTAGTGTACAGTGTGTAGTCTGTATTGTGTAGTGTACAGTGTGTAGTCTGTATTGTGTAGTGTACAGTGTGTAGTGTGTATTGTGTAGTGTACAGTGTGTAGTCTGTATTGTGTAGTGTACAGTGTGTAGTGTGTATTGTGTAGTGTACAGTGTGTAGTCTGTATTGTGTAGTGTACAGTGTGTAGTCTGTAGTGTGTATTGTGTAGTGTACAGTGTGTAGTGTGTATTGTGTAGTGTACAGTGTGTAGTCTGTATTGTGTAGTGTGTATTGTGTAGTGTACAGTGTGTAGTGTGTATTGTGTAGTGTACAGTGTGTAGTCTGTATTGTGTAGTGTACAGTGTGTAGTCTGTATTGTGTAGTGTACAGTGTGTAGTCTGTATTGTGTAGTGTGTATTGTGTAGTGTACAGTGTGTAGTGTGTATTGTGTAGTGTACAGTGTGTAGTCTGTATTGTGTAGTGTACAGTGTGTAGTCTGTATTGTGTAGTGTACAGTGTGTAGTCTGTATTGTGTAGTGTGTATTGTGTAGTGTACAGTGTGTAGTGTGTATTGTGTAGTGTACAGTGTGTAGTGTGTATTGTGTAGTGTACAGTGTGTAGTCTGTATTGTGTAGTGTACAGTGTGTAGTCTGTATTGTGTAGTGTGTATTGTGTAGTGTACAGTGTGTAGTCTGTATTGTGTAGTGTACAGTGTGTAGTCTGTATTGTGTAGTGTGTATTGTGTAGTGTACAGTGTGTAGTGTGTATTGTGTAGTGTACAGTGTGTAGTGTGCATTGTGTAGTGTACAGTGTGTAGTGTGTATTGTGTAGTGTACAGTGTGTAGTCTGTATTGTGTAGTGTACAGTGTGTAGTCTGTATTGTGTAGTGTGTATTGTGTAGTGTACAGTGTGTAGTGTGTATTGTGTAGTGTACAGTGTGTAGTGTGTATTGTCTAGTGTGTATTGTGTAGTGTACAGTGTGTAGTCTGTATTGTGTAGTGTACAGTGTGTAGTGTGTATTGTGTAGTGTACAGTGTGTAGTCTGTATTGTGTAGTGTGTATTGTGTAGTGTACAGTGTGTAGTGTGTATTGTGTAGTGTACAGTGTGTAGTGTGTATTGTGTAGTGTACAGTGTGTAGTCTGTATTGTGTAGTGTGTATTGTGTAGTGTACAGTGTGTAGTGTGTATTGTGTAGTGTACAGTGTGTAGTCTGTATTGTCTAGTGTGTATTGTGTAGTGTACAGTGTGTAGTCTGTATTGTGTAGTGTGTATTGTGTAGTGTACAGTGTGTAGTCTGTATTGTCTAGTGTGTATTGTGTAGTGTACAGTGTACAGTGTGCCTTTAGTGTTTAGTGTCTGCGGTGTGTGTTTAGTGTCTCTGGTGTGTGTTGTGTGTCTCTGGTATGTATTTAGTGTCTCTGGTGTGTGTTGTGTGTCTCTGGTGTGTAACTCTGGTGTGTGTTTAGTGTCCCTGGTTTGTGTTTATTGTCTCTTGTGTTTTGTGTGTCTCGGGTGTGTGTTTAGTGTCTCTGGTGTGTGTTGTGTGTCTCTGGTATGTATTTAGTGTCTCTGGTGTGTGTTGTGTGTCTCTGGTATGTGTTGTGTCTCTGGTGTGTATTGTGTGTCTCTGGTGTGTAACTTTGGTGTGTGTTTAGTGTCTCTGGTGTGTGTTGTGTGTCTCTGGTGTGTGTTTAGTGTCTCTGGTGTGTGTTGTGTGTCTCTGGTGTGTAACTCTGGTGTGTGTTTAGTGTCTCTGGTGTGTGTTGTGTGTCTCTGGTGTGTGTTGTGTGTCTCTGGTATGTGTTGTGTGTCTCTGGTGTGTTTTGTGTGTCTCTGGTATGTATTTAGTGTCTCTGGTGTGTGTTGTGTGTCTCTGGTGTGTGTTTATTGTCTCTGATGTGTGTTGTGTGTCTCTGGTATGTGTTTAGAGTCTCTGGTGTGTGTTGTGTGTCTCTGGTGTGTAACTGTGGTGTGTGTTTAGTGTCTCTGGTGTGTGTTGTGTGTCTCTGGTATGTGTTTAGTGTCTCTGGTGTGTGTTTAGTGTCTCTGGTGTGTAACTCTGGTGTGTGTTTAGTGTCTCTGGTGTGTGTTGTGTGTCTATAGTATGTGTTTAGTGTCTCTGGTGTGTAACTCTGGTGTGTTTACTGTCTCTGGTGTGTGTTTAGTGTCTCTGGTGTGTGTTGTGTGTCTCTGGTGTGTGTTTAGTGTCTCTGGTGTGTGTTGTGTGTCTCTGGTGTGCGTCTCTGGTGTGTGTTTAGTGTCTCTGGTGTGTGTTGTGTGTCTCTGGTGTGTGTTGTGTGTCTCTGGTGTGTGTTTAGTGTCTCTGGTGTGTGTTGTGTGTCTCTGGTGTGCGTCTCTGGTGTGTGTTTAGTGTCTCTGGTGTGTGTTTAGTGTCTCTGGTGTGCGTCTCTGGTGTGTGTTTAGTGTCTCTGGTGTGTGTTGTGTGTCTCTGGTGTGCGTCTCTGGTGTGTGTTTAGTGTCTCTGGTGTGTGTTTAGAGTCTCTGGTGTGTGTTTAGTGTCTCTGCTGTGTGTCTAGAGTCTCTGGTGTGTGTTTAGTGTCTCTGGTGTGTGTTTAGTGTCTCTGGTGTGTGTCTCTGGTGTGTGTTTAGTGTCTCTGGTGTGTGTTTAGTGTCTCTGGTGTGTGTTTAGTGTCTCTGGTGTGTGTCTCTGGTGTGTGTTTAGTGTCTCTGGTGTGTGTTTAGAGTCTCTGGTGTGTGTTGTGTGTCTCTGGTGTGTGTTTAGAGTCTCTGGTGTGTGTTGTGTGTCTCTGGTGTGTGTTTAGAGTCTCTGGTGTGTGTTGTGTGTCTCTGGTGTGTGTTTAGAGTCTCTGGTGTGTGTTGTGTGTCCCTGGTGTGTTGAACTAAAACCAGTCTCAGGAACAGACACAGTTTTGTTCCGTCTCAGAGCCATCAGTGGATGGAGAGTGACGCGCCCTTTGCCTCTGCTCCACTCCTCCTCTCTGCCCTTTAATCGCTTTACTCGTTTACTCGTTTGTTGTTTGATGTCTCCCTCTATTTCTTCCTCCGGCTGTGTTTCATTTGAAATGCATTACTCTCTCTGAGGAGTGAAGGGGCCGAGGCAGCGCACGACCCCGGGGCAAACACACTGACAACAGCCGAGGGGAAATGAAACACAGTGCGTTATAGAGGCAGCACGGACACCTGGACATACACACACACACACACACACACACACACACTACACTTTGTTATTATTTTCTGAGCTGAAAGACCATCACCAAAAAATGTAGCGTATTAAAGGGACAGTTCAGTGTTTACTGATATATTATTATTATTATTATTATTATTACTTTATCATTAAATCTCATTCTGTTTTAATACAAATTTATTTAACAAATATAACAATTATAACATACTGATGAAGCCACCAGTTTAGCATCAGTCAGCTATAAGGTAAAATAATTAAATAAATAAAAATTATATAAATTATATTATAGATAGATAGATAGATAGATAGATAGATAGATAGATAGATAGATAGATAGATAGATAGATAGATAGATAGACAGACAGACAAGGGCTGATATATATATATATATATATAGGGCTGTGAGTGCATTACACAGCAGTGTTCTACTTCCTTCAGCGCTAGCTAATGTTAGCACAGTGATGGAGCAGGTGTATCCATCAATTATAGTGTTTATTTAACATTGTATCCAAAAGTGAAGTCCTACATACTCACTACACATTATTCCCAAATTAGTCCCAAATTAGTCCCACCTCACTTTCCTTATATGGCCATTGCTTCCTGTTGAGGTCACATCCTTTCAGTTCATTAATCTCACCCATATTTATCACTTACTGTATCTACCTGAAATTAAAATAATAAAACTTTTTAAAAGTAGCATTAAGATTCTTATTTTATCTTCTTTATCTATATCTTCTTATTATTATTATTATCATCAATGCTAATAATAATAATAATAATAATAATAATAATAATCATAATAATAATAATAATAATAGAAAACATTTTATGTTTAAATTGAATTGATTGTAATAATTTCTGACAGTTCAGCACATTGTGTCATGCCTTCTTAGCTCATACTGGTGCTTACATCGGGGTTACATCACACATCTTAGTGGCACGCACACACACACACACACACACACACAGGCTAGGACTGTGTGAGGAGGTGTGGGTTTTACTTGGAATGTTGCCACAAGACAATTAAAACTAAACACACCTGAAATTTCACTGTGTGTGTGTGTGTGTGTGTGTGTGTGTGGTATGCTCCGTCTCCTTGCGTCAGGGTGAACAGATCGAACAGATCTCTGGTGAAAGTTGTGTGTATCGGTCGTAAGCGATGCGTGTCACTTGCAGCTCAGCACTAAGCTCTAAGTCTGGTACAGATCATGTAGGCAGTTTGGAGCTGAGCGTTAGTCATTTGTATGATGACGCCGCTGTGAATCATGGGAAACGTGATGATCACTCAAAACCTGCAATCTATTCTACAAAAGTGTTTCTAATCAGGGTTTAATACTGACTCCTTCAGAGCTGAGCACAAACACGTTGCTTACAATAAAGAGATAATAAGCACAGGTATGAAAGGGAGGAGCCATGTCCTCTCTTTCTGTTTATTTAAACTAGCTCACAGGGCAACTGGTTTTGATTAGACACCAGAACGCGTGAAGGTCACTCACTCACACACACACACACACACACACATACACACACACACACAGAAGAACATAACAATAACCAAATAATAACAAAGCACTGGTTTAGGCCATGGACAGCACGGTCGCTTAGTGGTTAGCACTGTTGCCTCACAGCAAGAAGGTCCTGGGTTCGATCCCAGGCTCAAACAGGCAGGGGCCTTTCTGTGTGCAGTTCACATGTTCTCCCCGTGCCTGCGTGGGTTTACTCCGGGTACTCCGGTTTCACAGTCCAAAAACATGTACATCCGGTGGATTGCCCATAGGAGTGTGGGTGTGGTTGTCTGTTTATATGTGATGGACTGGTGACCTGTCCAGGGTGTACCCCTGCCTTTCGCCCAATGTGCGCTGGGATAGGCTCCAGCAGATCTCCGTGACCCTGATTAGGAATAAAGTGGGTATAGACAATGGATGGATGGATGGTTTAGGCCACGCCCACTTTCACACAGTACATCAACCAGAATAGATTCTGGATGAAAACAGACTTCACTAAATAAGACTCATAGCTTTACTTCTCCAGATACCAACCAGGGTCTAGGCCTGGCTCTGTGTGTGTGTGTGTGTGTGTGTTTTACATTTCTCTCCTGAGAGATAAAGAGATGACCTGCAGCCTTCAAACTCGCTCTCTCTCTGAATCAATACGTCGCGGTTGGCTTGTCTACAGCTTACAATTCAACCTGCTCCACTCCTGATAATGTGTGTGTGTGTGTGTGTGTGTGCACAACGGAAAAAAAACAACATAACCGACCGTCTTTAACGTTAAAAATATATGAGTAATATGTTAGTTTGTTATTAAACTAACTTCAGTAATGAGTTCAGCCTGGTCCTGGATCTGTCTGTTGCCATGGTTACCGTTAATGCTAATAGCTAATAGCGACGAGGTGAACATCTCTAGCATCGATAAAGGTGTCTAAAGGATAAAGGTTACTCTGCTGAGGAAGACAACACCTTCATAATGAAAACAATTCATCACCTTGACTTCCTGCGGGACTTTTAGAGAAACGTCTTTCTGAGCGCAGCAGCGAACATCTGGATTAATGAAACGAGTCCCAAAACAGCTGGACTGTTCTGTTAGCACTTATATCGGAGAGAGAGAGAGAGAGAGCAGGAATCCAGGCGATGCCACAGTGACACAGTAAAACTGGATGGGAGAAGCTTACTGTCTCTCTCCCCTGTCAATCACAGACACGAGCCAATCGTAGAGGAAGAGGGACATAAAATCATTTTAAATGATAATTTAATAAATTTGAGTTATTATAAAGTTTCATAAGTGTAAAATTTGTATAAAAATTTATTCATTAATGATTAAAAATGGATAAACAAATGAGAGAATATTAGTAATTAATATTTATGAATTGTCATTTACCATATTGTCCCGAATATAAGACGTCCCTGATTATAAGACGACCCTCCCTTTTCAAAGTGTACCTTTGGGAAAAATGCATTTTGAAGACCAACTCTTGTCTTTTATAAAGAAAATGCTTTAATTTGAAAATAATTTTCATCTGGCATAACTTATAACCTGCAGTGCATCTGGATTTAATAACAGTTGTGCATCTCATTGTGAAAAAATACATAGCCTACCAATATTTCATTAACAGTAGAAGTCTGCCTCAGAGAGAAAAATAACAGGCGTGATTGGATAACAAAGTGTAATTAATAATAGTGCAATAAACATATTGCAACAAACAGTAGAGCAATAATCAGAAGTGCAATGAACTGTTTTATCTTGCCAAACTTGGCTCCTCAAATCATCATGTCATTTCTGTCAGTCAGTCTATTCCACAAGCTCAGTCTCCATCCAGCCTTTTTTTCTGAGCACGAACGAAAATTTCAGCGGGTATTGCCTCTTTGGGTACCGTCTTGCGCTTTAAAATCACGTACGGGGGGAGTTTGGTCCCGTCAGCGAGACACGCTAGCATGACGGTCCTATTTTTGCGAGTGTATTGACGTGTAAAAGTCTAGAGCTCGAATATAGGACGACATCATTTACTGAGATGCATTTCCGTGAAAAAAATATCATCTTATATTCGGAACAATACGGTATTTAACCAGTCAATTAATTAATCGATTTAATAACTAATTATAATCATTACAAATAATTATAATTTATGCATTACAAATTCTATTTAAAATAACACAATTTGGCAATAGTTTTAGCTTGATTTAGCAAACAAATGTGTAGAACTATATCTCTAACCTAATATCTCTATATCTAATATCTCTATAATTCTAACCCAGACTTTTCCACAGAACAGATTCTAGACTGTCTAGAAAGAAAGAAAGAAAGAAAGAAAGAAAGAAAGAAAGAAAGAAAGAAAGAAAGAAGTGAAATGTCTTCACGATTACGGTGCAGCCAGACTGCTGTCTCTGTGGCTGAAGGATAGAAACTGTGTGTGTGTGTGTGTGTGCTGCACTGCAGCCATGAAGGTTGATTTCACATCCGTGCTGCTGGTGGAGAATTAAACGGCTTCCAGTGCAGATCGACTGAACCGCCAGCGTAATCCATCAGCTGTACCGAAAAATCCTGCTGCGTTTCACCACAGGAGCAACACCAACACTCTGTACACACTGAACACACACACACACACACACACACACAACACACACACATGCACATAGACGCACACACATACAGCACAAGGGCACACAGACATGCACACAGACCTCCACACACATACACACTTGTGCGCCTGTACACAGACACACACGTACACACACATACAGCATGCACACACACACACACACACACACACACACACAGACACACATACACACAGCTCTCCTGCTTTTAATGTACTACTGAATCTGATCTAGAAGCTGCGAGTCTCAGAGACATACAGCATCCGAACAGGGTTTCTATAGCAACAGCTCCTTCACAGAGACGTGTACAGTTCAGTATCATTGAGTTTTCCAGAAGGAGTCTCCAGTGTCAGAGCGACGTCTCCATCAGAGCTGAAGCTGCAACTCGCTAGCGTGACTTTTATTTTGTTTTATTCTCCTCCAGAAAGAGAAAACGGAGAGAGACGGGTGAAGGAACAACGTTTACAGCTGCTATAACAGAGAGAAACAGGAAGATGACCCTGAGGATAAAGCGCTAGTGCAGGAGTTTATCGAGAATATTCCACGCTAGCAGCTAAATGCCGCTGTTAGCTTAGCCCTCCTGTAGCACAGAAGATTGGATTCCGTGAGTATTAGATATTAGATCATTCACTAAACGCTAACAAATACTTTGCAGGATAACAGGAAATAAAAAAAGAAATAAAACTCGGCATCACAGCAGTTTAGCTTCAGTTTCTCCGGCAGCTTTGCAGATTAAATAAAATCATAACAGCCGAGCAAGGGAACGGGTCCAACGCCGGCCTCGGGTTTTTCCACGTCCAGGATCCAAATTACCCGAAATGAAGAGCATCAGCATTAATCAGTGACTTTCAGGATGACGAGTCGTTAGGAGATTACTGCGGGTTTAAACAGCGGAGTTTATTTCGAAGCGTGGATAAAAATCAGCGTATGCTAAACAGGAAGCTTGTTAGCATATGTGGATATAGCTGTCAAGACGCTAAATAACTGTTGTGTCTGTGTATTGAATACTGTGTGTGTGTGTGTGTGTGAGAGAGAGAGATATCACATGGCTCTGCATAGCCACACAGGTGGCTAATTGCTGACAAGAGGCTGTAGGATTCAGGAGCGTGTGCCAGCGAGGCCATTAGAGGCAGAGAGGACAGGTGCTAACGCCTCCCGAGCTCCAGCTTGGACCCGAACTTCGTGTCCCACTGCATTAGCAAGGCTTTTCTTGGAACGTTAGCGCGGTGCGAGAGCCCACGCCAGCAGGAGAGAGGCTCGCCTTGGCTAACGCACAGACAAACTGCAGGCTAGCGTGTTTACTTTGCTCTCGTCAGCGGCTCTCCCTCAGGTGCTGCCTGTGAGCTGAAATGAATTGTTTTTACTTCCCCCTCGTCGAAGTGGGCAGGAACTAATGCTAACAAGCGCCGCGGAGCTCTGACAAGTACAGAGGAGGAGAAAAACAGGAAGAGATTCTTCATGCTAAGGTTTTTTTGTTTTACAGGAATTTACGGACCATTACTGCCATCATTCTTTAATGGATTCAGGAAATGACATCACCACAACCTTTTTCTCATCGCATGTTTATCTCACCAATGCTAGTTTAGCAAAATACAGAAACGCGGCACAAAGTAGCTACTAGGTTACTTAGTGCTAGTAGTAGGTTAGCTTAGCTTAGTTAAAGTTAGCTATCAGAAAAAGGTTTATGCTAAGGTTTAGCTCCCTTTTTACCTCTGTTTTAAATAGATCATTTTGTCAGTTTACAGATCACCCCAGTGATGCTAAAGCAGGAAATGACATCATCAGGTTTTTTTCCCTCCACAAATTAATCCCATCATTGCTAGTCTCAGCACTAAGTAGCTGCTTAGCTTAGCTAGCGTTAGCTATCTGAAACAGGTAGCTGAGCAAGTTCACAGGAACGAGAGCTGACCCTAGGCAGATGATTGTACAGTGGAAATAAATCCGCACGCTGAATTTAGCGACTTCCGTCACGCATGAACATTTGACTGCGTCGCTGATTTAGAAGCTGTTTCCTACCTGGATCTGATCTCATTTTAAGAATTTTAAGAATTAGTATTTCTTTAAAGATGGGGAATGATGGATTTTTGGGTCACGAGGTGAAGTATTGAGAAAGCATCTGGTGAAGTTTGGGAAGTCAATGAGGAAGTGAATGAGGAAGTGATGAGGATGTGATGAGGAATTGATGAAAAAGTGAACGAGGAAGTGATGAGGATGTGAATGAGGAAGTGATGAGGACGTGATGAGGAAGTGATAAAGTGAATGAAGAAGTGAATGAGGATGTGATGAAGTGAGGAGGATGTGAATGAGGAAGTGATGAAAAAGTGAATTAGGCAGTAATGAGGATGTGATGAAAAAGTGAATGAGGAAGTGAATGAGGACATGTTGAAAAAGTGAATGAGGAAGTGAATGAGGACATGTTGAAAATGTGAATGAGGATGTGAATGAGGACATGTTGAAAATGTGAATGAGGAAGTGATGAGGATGTGAATGAGGACATGTTGAAAATGTGAATGAGGAAGTGATGAGGATGTGAATGAGGACATGTTGAAAATGTGAATGAGGAAGTGAATGAGGAAGTGGATGAGGAAGTGAATCAGGAAGTGATTATAAGGTGAGAGCTGTGATGACTGAGGAGGGGAGACCTCCGGTGGTGTGGAGTGGAACTGCGAGATGAGACGCTGCACTCGTCTTCATGAGGAAGCAGGAAGTGTGAGATTGGGATTGTTTTTATCCTCTGTGCCTTAAAGCTATTAAAGCTAAATGTTTTTCTGTAGTTCCTCATCCCAGACTGCAATAGAACCAACAACAAACTGAGGACACACACACACACACACACTACAAATAGAATAGAATAAAATATAGTAGAGAAATATTTATCAATGAGTATATAATGGAAACAGAAACTATGTGTAGGTGTAAAATGTTTTATATTTTATATGTTATGTAACTATAAACTTATTTAAAGTGACATATTGTTTGCTGATGAGAGCGTGAACTGCCACATTGACATATTGACAGGAATTCCTAGTTTGGAGGCATATTTTACTGTTTAGTTTTTCCACTGGAAAATTCTTGATTAGCATTAGATGAGTAAGATGAGTGACGTGCACACGGTTTGCTAACACATGCTGGTTCTGGGGTTAAGAATATATTAAATGCTCTATTTTTAAAAGATCTAGCCAGAGGTCTAACACACCAGTAGGTGCCGCGAGGGACGACGGGAGGGACCCATAAAGATGGAAATGAATCTTCGGTCAGAGACAGCTAGCAGTGTCGCGCGCTAATGGAAAATCCGATAAGGGCAAAGGTCTGGAACTTTCAGCCAGGTTTGAAATACGGTGGAATAAGAGAGGGAGCATCCTGGCGCCAGCTGACAGGAGGCCATTAAGTGTTAGAGTGTAAAACGTTAAAGAGAGCATTGTTAAAAACAGTGAAACATGTTAATGAGACCATTAGCACACTGACACACGAGAGAAAATATCAAATCCACCACGAGCTAGGACTCTGAAGATGATTGTTTTCCCATAACACTGATTTATTCCTCATTTACCGCAACAATTTTTTACCATATCAATAAAACATAATACTTTTTCCCGTTTTTAAATTTAGTTCCTGTTGTCACTTATGTTATAGCAGCTATAAACAGTCATTCCCTCTCCAGCCAAACTTTACCCCCCCCCCTCTTTTCTCTCTCTCACTCTCTCTCTCTCACTCTCTCTCTCTCACTCTCTCTCTCTCTCAGATGATCTCCTAAAGATAAGACTTTCTTCAAAGCACCGACTCCTTCCTCTTCACCATTCCTACTATTTTTAATCCATTTATCATTTAACAGCACAGCCGTACAAGTTGTTGTGAATGAGCTGTTGCTATAGAAACCGCAGGACTAACGTCAGACTAATCAGAATCCAGAGGAATCCATCAACAGCCGCATTTAGAAAATGCTAATGTGCCACCGCCAGCTTTCATTCATTTCCAGCATTTATATTTTAGAAAAGAGTTGAAGGTCGAGTCAACGATGCATCTATCACCGTCATCTCCAACCATCACTCCTTCCTTCCCTCCCTACCTCCGCTAACGTGCCTCTGTATATCCTCGCTGATGAATAATTGAGGAAATGGCGCGTGATTACACAACAATTACTCTCAACACCTTAAAAAATTCAAAGGGCTCCTCATGAAACATTAAGACGGCCGAGTTCTCATTAGCGTGAAGCTTGAGGGAAAGAGAACTCAGAAGACTGGAGATAAACAGGACAACAGCGTGGAGAGCAGGACACACGGCCTCGCGCTATTCTTAGGGTTTAGCCTACATAAGGGTGTGCATTAAAATGTATAGTGGAGATTTAAAGGGCATGATGTGGTTGAAAAATGCAGGCCTCCTTCACTGACACTGACACACAGGCCACGGTTCCTTCACCGACACACAGGCCATGTCTGCTTCATAGACACTGACACATAGGCCACGCCTCCTTCACTGACACTGACACACAGGCCACGGCTCCTTCACTGACACACAGGCCATGTCTGCTTCATAGACACTGACACACAGGCCATGCCTCTTTCACTGACACTGACACATAGGCCATGCCTCCTTCACTGACACTGACACACAGGCCACGGCTCCTTCACTGACACACAGGCCATGTCTGCTTCATAGACACTGACACATAGGCCACGCCTCTTTCACTGACACTGACACATAGGCCACGCCTCCTTCACTGACACTGACACACAGGCCACACCTCCTTCTCTGACACTGCCACACAGGCCATGCCTACTTCACTGACACACAGGCCACGCCTCCTTCACTGAGACTGAAACACAGGCCATGCCTGCTTCACTGACATTAACACACAAGCCACACCTCCTTCACTGACACTGACACACAGGCCATGCCTCCTTCACTAACGCTGACACACAGGCCATGACTCCTTCACTGACACTGACACACAGGCCACGCCTACTTCACTGACGCTGACACACAGGCCATGACTCCTTCACTAACGCTGACACACAGGCCATGCCTCCTTCACTAACGCTGACACACAGGCCATGACTCCTTCACTAACACTGACACACAGGCCACGCCTACTTCACTGACGCTGACACACAGGCCATGCCTCCTTCACTAACGCTGACACACAGGCCATGACTCCTTCACTGAGGCTGACACACAGGCCATGCCTGCTTCACTGACATTAACACACAAGCCACGCCTCTTTCACTGATACTGACACACAGACCACACCTCTTTCAATTAAACTGACACACATGCCACGCCTTCTTCACTGACACACAGGCCACACCTCCTTCACTGACACTGACACACAGGCCATGCCTCCTTTACTAACACTGACACACAGACCACGCCTCCTTCACTGACACTGACACACAGGCCATGCCTCCTTCACTGACACACAGGCCACACCTCCTTCACTGACACTGACACACAGGCCATGCCTCCTTTACTAACACTGACACACAGACCATGCCTCCTTCACTGATGCTGATACACAGGCCACGCCCCCTTCACTGAGATTGACACACAAGCCTGTTCTATATCTTGTTCCGTATGTTGATTAGCTCCCACTGACCAATCAGAGTGTGTTATTCAAATGAGCATCTCATCCCACATTAAACTAAGGGATTTCTTTTCATGGCTGAATTAAAGAACCACATCTGAAGAAGATCTAAACCTTCATCTACCTTTGGTCTGGTTTTATTTAAATACTCTTTTATTTTCTGAACAAATTGCTTTGCGATGCACTTTTAACAGACGTATAATTTGCCTTTTATGTAAAAGTTAGTGAAGCCGCATGTGTTCTGTTTCATCATCAGTTCTGATGAAGCAGCATCTGCTGGGCTGAAGAAACTCCTCTGAAACTTTTCCTCTGTAAAGAAGTAACTTCAGAGTCAGCACAGTCCAATTTGGAGCTTTGGATGTGGAGTAATTGGCCTCATCAGAAGATTCTGCTGAGTTTTCTCTGTTCCCTGCGGCGTAAAGCCTGAGACGACCTGCTGCGAGTTTAGGAGTTACATAAACATGCCGTGAGCACTAGCCCCGATCACTCGGAGCCACAGAGCTCCGCCCCTTTTCTAGCCTTTTTTTTTTACAGTATTGAAGTACAGGAGCACATCCTCAGATCATCTTTTATTTTTTAAGAACGTCTGACCTTCAGTATCTGCTGAGATAACAAGCCGCACCCCGGGACTTGTCGCTGAGAGGTTTTCTAATCCTGCTAAATGCAGGCTATACATGCTAATCATACCATCATGCTAGCTTTATTCACTGATTATTCGACTTATTCTTCTACACATTTAAATATTATGGCTAAGATTTGAGTAGTACATGAAAACTAATTAAAATTAATTATGAGATCATTTATATTATAAGATAATTGATGAATTTTTGTTATTCATAAAAAATAATTTTTAGTCAAATATTAAGTACCAAATATTAAAAGCAATAAGAGTTAAATTAATTTAAATATGAATATATTAAAATGATTGAGATTAAATATTAAACAGGAAAAATAAAATATTGAAATATTGAAATAATAAATGAATTCATATAATGCATACTCAGTTATAAAAAAATGCTAATCAATCATGTGTTAATAAATAAATAAATAAATAAATAAATAAATAAATAAATAAATAATTTGTTTTTTAATGTGTTTAATTCTACTTTACACTAAAAGGGGTTCTGGGGACGTTGTGCTATGTTATGGGAAAATAATCAACAACAGGATTTTTTATAAGAGCACAATAGGATTGTTCCTTAAAAATGAGTCACTAACATTTTAGAAGATATAAAAGGCCTTCTCTCATCAGCTTCATGTAGCCAGGTAAATGAATCGTAAAGTTCCAGCACTCGCTCTGACTGGTACAAAGTGCTGACACTGGAGACTCCTTCCACACAGTGAAGGAGCTGTTGCTATAGAAACGCTAACATCTAGAGAAAGAAGCAGCAGGACTCAGTAGTGCGGTATGATGTTCTTCAGCATTCGTGACATCTGAATGACCCCCTGGCAGCTCAGAGAAGAAATAATGGACCAATTTAACGCTCAGGATTTAACGTTTAATTCGCTGTTCTTCAGTTTAGTGGCCTGTTTGTCTATTCAACTCCCTGCGCTTCGTATTAACGCTAAGTCCAAATGAAACGCGTCCTTCTTTTAAACACAATCGCCTGGAGGAAGCTCTGTAGCACATGGCACTGAGTCAAATGACCTTGTACACACACACACAAACACACACACACACAAAATGCTGGCAACAAAAATGTCAGTTTATTAGCTTCATCTGGAAATGCAGCGCAGTCTTTAGTAAATGTTCATTACCATTTTAATTGGCTGCTTAAAGATAAACATAATTATAAGTCCGGTGGCTGGAACGCGCATGTTTAAGCACTGTCTTGTTCCGCCAAACAGCTGTATGTTCACTCACACATGAGCGGTTTATCTGTGGCGCCGTATGGAAAAACCGAGACGAAAGGAAAATCTCAGCAGTTTCGTCTCTCGGCTTAAAAACTAAGTCGTAGCTCACGTCACGAGTCCTGTTCGGATAATGGAACCGTGTCATCACAAGCTAAGTTTTAATAATAATAAAAATATGTCCAGTATGTGAGGGGGAGGTTCAGCTAGGCGTGATGCTGCACAGCTCCTCCATCATTAATGTATGCTTCGAGTCAAAGTGTCCTCGGGACTCGTGGTGAAGATGGCGGCAGATGGAGGAGGAGGCTGCAGGAGATGGAAAAACAGGACGGGTTCGAAACGAAACAAGGTCCTGGAAGCGAAATGAAAGCGCAGAGCGGCAAAATAGCCACGTGAGCGTATGTACGCAATCTTTACTTGCAGCACCCGAGACATATAAAAATACTGAAATGCAAATGGTTTGTTTTCAGCATCAGCATTCAAACCTCGTAAACACGAGCACCAGAACAGGAAGAATATATTTCTCCATTTTAGTTTTTTAGCATTATCATATGCTAGCAGGTACGTTTCACTAGCATGGTCAGATGGAATTTCAGATTCTTCTTCATTATTAGCTTCTGTTGTGTTTATTGTATTGTTGATGACTTCAGTCTGTTGGTTTAGATCATTTCACCAGCTGAAGGAATGAGAATCAGTTTCTCTCTCTCTCTCTCTCTCTCTCTCTCTCTGTCTTTCTGTCTCTCTCTCTATCTCTTCCTGTCTCTTTCTCTGTCTCTCTCTCTCACTCTCTCTCTCTCTCTCATCAGGATTCACTCAGCGCTCTGTAGACTGACACCTCGCCCTGGTCTCACCTCACACTGGTGGTGAAGATCAGGTGATTCGCTAAAACAGACAGTGACAAACGACGTCCTGCAATCAAGCGTGAAGCGATCGGAGAGAGGGAAGCGAGGGAAGTGATGGGAGCGATCGGAGAGAGGGAAGCGAGGGGAGCGATGGGAGCATGGACTCGAACTGCGGCGAGGAAACGGCGGCGTTTCATCAAGGCTCGATTCTGATCTGATGGAATTGTGTGTGTGTGAAATATGGCAATATTACAGTCACGTCTGGTCGTCTGGAACGTAGAGAACCTTTAGGTCCTGTGAGATACAGCTGTCTGAGAACACTCAGAAATTTCTGACAACTTTGGTTAGAAAGTTTTACTCTCCGAACCGTTTTCCAGGGTCAGCAGGTGACAAGCAGCTTGGAGTTTCCAGGCTCTGGTTTTATTTATAATGCTTCTATATAAAGATTTCTGAGTTACTGCTGTTAGTGTGTTTACACTAGTTACAGTCTGATACTCTATTAGTAGCTACAGAAATATATATCTACTAACAACAACACACCTACATCACTGTTTATTCTCTGTCTGTCTGTCTGTCTGTCAGGCTTTCTTTCGGTCTGTCTGCCCACATGTCTGTCTGTCTGTCTGTATGTCAGTCAAACAGTCTGTTTGTCTGTTTCTCTGTCTGCCTGTCAGACAGTGATTCTTTCTGTCTGTCTGTCAGTCAGTCAGTCTTGCTGTCTGTCTGCCAGTCAATTAGTCTCTCTCTCTATGTCTGCCTGTCAGTCAGTCTTTCCTTCTGTCTGTTCAGTCTCTCTGTCTGTCTGCCTGTTTGTCTGTCTGTCAGGCTTTCATTCTGTCTGTCTGCATGTCTGTCTGTCTGCCTGCCAGTCTATCAGTCAGTCTGTTTGTCTCTGTTTCTTTGTCTGTCTGTCAGTCAGTCTTTCATTCTGTCTGCCCACATGTCTGTCTGTCTGTATGTCAGTCAAACAGTCTGTTTGTCTGTTTCTCTGTCTGCCTGTCTGTCTGTCAGTCAGTCAGTCAGTCAGTCAGTCAGTCTGTCTGTTTTTCTATCTGTCTGTCAGTCAGTTTTTCTTTCTGTCTGTCTGTCAGTCAATCAGTCTGTCTGTCTTTTTCTCTTTCTCAGTCTGTCTGTCTTTTTCTCTTTCTGTCTGTCAGTCAGTCTTTCCTTTTGTCTGTCTGACTGTCTGTCTGTCTTTCAGTCTTTCTTTCATTCTGTCTGTCTGTCAGTCCTCTGTCAGTTCCATTAGCATGATAATCTTCTCTAGAGCGAATATCTGAATGTTGTTATTTCTGTATCCAGCAGATGAACAGATTAGATGTTGGACACTGATCAGAGCAGCTGAAGGTCACTGCAAGGTCACAGATCTGAAACAGTTTGTTGAATATCTGCAGGATATTTCTGGTGTACGATTCAGTAAAAGTAGAACTCGACTCCACGCTGCCTGCTTCTTCTACTCGTTTATTTCATGTTATGAGACATGACAAGGTGAAGGAACTTTACGTGAAATAAAAAGATCCGGAAGACGAAGGCGAGTCCTTTCCTTTGAACTATGACTTCTTGTGTGGAACATGTGCTGCTCTGCAGCTGAACGCATTACTGCCTGCAGGTTTAACATCATCAGCTTCCTCACAGAAGGATGAGATTTTATTTAGATATAAAAGCCTCTAATAAGAAAAACCCAAACCAAACCAGCATTTTATTCAATTTTCTCCTTTTGGCAGAGAATCTATCGCTGACGGATGCGGAGCAACAGTTCCCTAATGGAATCATTTGTCCTGCTGTCCGGCTGCTTTGTTTTAAAAAGTGTTCATCTTCCCTTCGCTCTTTGCTTCACTTTTCCGTGGCTCTCTATCGGCAGATGGATCTCTGGATGGCCTTCAGGGGAAAGCTGCAGAACTCGGAAACAGCTCAGATGCCCAGAAATACAATATTTATTAACCGCCGCCCCAAAAACATTCAGCGTACGGATGGACATATTGTATGTTTCTGTATGTGCGCTGAGCTTTTGGAGCAGAACAGAGAGATATTCCTGCTGAAAGACATGAAGGAACTCAGTCTGTACAAGAGGAAGCCGGAGTAGAGGAATTAAACACTGCTGATTTAATCAAATCACACGCTGAGAACAGCTCAGACCCACTGCTGAGTAATAACCGCACCATGTGCCGTGTTTTCCAGGGTTTAATACACACAGGGAATTCCCGATAACCTTCAGGGGCGGAATTTCAGGAATGTGAAGTTTTTGTTGTTGTGGATGTTGTGGTTTTAGTTCACTCTTCAACTCAATCGCCCCATTCCTCCTTCCCATGAAATAAACATGGCCCCAGACTCGAAAAAGGATCGAAGCTTCTGCCTGGAGAAAAATCAACCATGTCTTTCTCTTCCACCTCAGAGCGTCTCGGCTCTTCAATCAATTAAATGTGCAACAGCGTTCCGGAAAACGCTCCGTCAGCAACCTGCAGCTCACATCACCACCACCACTACATCTGTAACACTGCAGCACAGAATGAACCACTGCCCTCAGAACCAGCTCTCAGAACCACTGCTCAGAACCAGCTCTCAGAACCACTGCTCAGAACCAGCTCTCAGAACCACTGCCCTCAGAACCAGCTCTCAGAACCACTGCTCAGAACCAGCACTCAGAACCACTGCTCAGAACCAGCTCTCAGAACCACTGCTCAGAACCAGCACTCAGAACCACTGCTCAGAACCAGCACTCAGAACCACTGCTCAGAACCAGCTCTCAGAACCACTGCCCTCAGAACCAGCTCTCAGAACCACATTCCTTCATTTTTCTTTCTTTCTTCCTCTCATCTCCTGCTTTTTTAGATTAGCCTTCCTTCCTTCCCTCCCTCCCTCCCTCCCTCCATCCATCCACCCATTCATCCTTTCTTTATCTATTCTCTTCTTGTTTCTGATTTTCTCCCCGCCTTCTTTTTTTCAGTCTGAGAGTAAACCTTCTACCCTTTGTGTTACTCCCCCTCCTCCTCCTCCTCCTCCTCCTTCACTCCCTCTCTGTGTTTCTGGATGTGTTTAGAGCAGATAATCTGTTCATTCTGAATAATAATATTTGTACTTGCTTACAATCATACACTGGATATGTAGAAGAGGGATTTTACACACACAAACACACACACACACACAGTGTAGATCCTGGAGGAGCTGCTCCTCAGTGGAACAGTGAGCGGAGAGGGCAGGTAGGTACAGTAGGTGAGCTCGGTCTCATTCTCGAAGCTTATTCCAGGTTGTAAAATGAGGCGGATGTATCCGAACGTCCTGCCGCGTATCCTCTGATCATCCGCAGGCTTTAACTGAACTTAAAAGGAATTTTTAACACATCCTGCAGCGAGTGTGTGAACAGCGTAACCTCGGAAATGAAGTTCAGCAAAGCGAGAAGCGAGCTCGTCTCCTTTACTGAACAAAAGAGACGAATAACGGCTCTGACACATTGCAGATAACACACACACACACACACACACACACACGCACTCCTCAAATATAAGGATTTCTTGGAGGGAGAAAGCCTTTTTTCCCATTTTCAGTGAGAGCCCTGCTGTCAGATTTAAGATGGTAATAATGGAATCTCACAGCGAGCCCTTGGAGAAAGTTTGACTTGCCGAAGAGACGAGTGGAATACGAATTAGCAGAATGGGATTTTTACACACACACACACACACAATCTGAGAGCTGGACAGATGACTGACGAGATGGTGTGTCTCAAAACAACGAGTTCAACCTTCAACCAACGAGACGAAATGAGGACAAAACAACGTCTAGCCAATTTACAAACACTCCAGGCCTCTGTGTGTGTGTGTGTGTGTGTGTGTGTGTGTATCATTGCTTTACTTTGCTTTTCTTTCACTGCAGGAGCAGATTAAAGTTATTCACGCCTCGTTTCATCTGAACAGCTTTCATTCATGGGCCGGGATGAGAAGCGGAGGAATAATGTGAACTCACAACTCTACAAGCCGGGTTTCTTCCCTGACATAAGAAGCATAAGAAGAAGTCCTGAGAAGATTCAGCTTCAACACACACACACACAATAATTATTAAAAAAATAAGCAAGCAGCGTATTCGGGGGCCAAGCACCAAAACTCACTGAGCCACACAATCACAAACCATTGGTATGCAGTTTCACTCATGATGTGTGTGTTCTGACCAGAGATTCTGACAGTGGACAGTGGTGACCTTTCTGTGTTGAACAGGAAGTACACCTGAATGTCAGGTGTTGGTGTGTGTTCAGTCACTCAACAATCTGTGAATTTAGCACAAATTCTTCAGACGATAAGGACCAAAAAAGGTACAGTTCTTGACCACAAGGTGGTGCAGCTACAGAAATCCTTTGGCACATTCTGGGTGTGGTCCTGGACATCCGGTGTGGTCAGAATGTTCCTTGGACCATTCACAATCAGTGTGCTGAATTTCACAACTTTTTACCGGGTGGTTCTACGGGCTGCCATAGACACCCTGACCCTCACCAGAGGAAGAGGAAGAAGAAGGTTAGCATGACAACACCTTCAGTGTTTGGCCCCCTAATAATAATAATAATAATAATAATAATAATAATAATAATAATAATAATAATAATAACTTAACCTTATCTTTCTGTCTCTCTCTATTCGATCCTGCCTCATGCTCCCTATTCCATTCTGTATCCCCTCTTCCTCTTTCATCCTCTCATTTCTTTCTATCTCTCTCCCTCTCTCTCTAATCCTGTGTTTCCCTTTTCTATTCTGTCTCTCTCTCTCTCTCTCTCTCTCTCTCTCTCTCTCTCTCTATTTAATTCTTTCTGTCTCTCATGCCCCCTTTTCTGTTCTATCTATCTATCTATCTATCTATCTATCTATCTATCTATCTATCTATCTATCTATCTATCTATCTATCTATCTATCTATCTATCTATCTATCTATCATCACCCTCTTTCTCGTTCTGTTGATCTCTCTCTCTCTCTCTCTCTCTCTATTTAATCTATCTCTCATGCTCCCTATTCCATTCTGTATCCCCTCTTCCTCTTTCATCCTCTCATTTCTTTCTATCTCTCTCCCTCTCTCTCTAATCCTATCGGTTTCCCTTTTCTATTCTCTCTCTCTCTCTCTCTCTCTCTCTCTATTTAATTCTATCTGTCTCTCATGTCCCCTTTTCTGTTCTTTCTCTATCTATCTATCATCACCCTCTTTCTCGTTCTGTTGATCTCTCTCTCTCTCTCTCTCTCTCTCTCTCTCTCTCTCTCTCTATTTAATCTATCTCTCATGCTCCCTATTCCATTCTGTATCCCCTCTTCCTCTTTTATCCTCTCATTTCTTTCTATCTCTCTCCCTCTCTCTCTAATCCTATCTGTTTCTTTGTTTCCCTTTTCTATTCTCTCTCTCTCTCTCTCTCTCTCTGTCTCTCTATTTAATTCTATATGTCTCTTCCATTCTGTATCCTCTCTTCCTTCTACTCTCTGCCTTTCATCCTCTCTCTCTCTCTCTCTCTCTCTCTCTCTCTCTCTCTCCCCTCTGTTTTATTGCCTGGCAGAGTGCTGCATGGTGCTGAATGCAGAACAGCGGAACCAGACGACATGGAGAGTGTGAATGTAAACAGCTGACGCTCCATCCAGCCGTAACGCGCTGGCAGGCTCGTCCGCCCCCCCACCCCCTCCTTCCAGTCCTTTCTTTTCCTGTTTCCACTTCTTTAATTTCAGTATCCACCAGTGTTACCAGCATAATCTGCTTTTAATTAACAGTGCAAAAAAAAAAGAGAAAGATCTCATCACTTATAAAAACAGTGAACAGGAACGTGGAAGAGGGGAGGAGGGAGGAGGGGTGAGGAATCAGGGAGAAAGAGAACAAGTGGAGAGGTTGTTGAGCCAGAGGAACTGAAACAAATACAACACACTGACACACACACACACACACACACACAAACTGCATTTCCTTGCAGCAATGGAGAAAGTAAAGGGAAGTGAATGGAGATGGCAAAATGCCAAGAATGGAAAAACAATCATGGCCACTCGCGCTCTGTTAGAATGAGGTTCATTCATTTATACTCAGGTTTATACACAAAATGCTAAAAAACACTTCAAATCAAACACCTCAGAGACAAAAGCAGCAGCCATACCTCAGATTTCAGAACAGTGTGTCATTTATTTTCACGTTAACATCTGATTGTTTTTCTGCCACAGACGCTGTGATCGAAGCCCCGTTCGGATGGGATTGTTTTCGGATGTTTCAATACAAACTGCTTGTTGTTAGCAGGAGTGGTCACATGACCATGAAAGGTATGTTAGCTGTACCGGGATTTAAACCGAAATCCACTTAAAATATCTTCAGCTTCCAGGGAGTCCAGGGAGGTCTGGCCTTTATATTTTGGACACAGTTCACACATTATGACTATAAAACTACTTCAAAGATTAGGCCAAAAAAGAGTGTTGGCAGAAGAAGAAGAAGAAGAAGAAGAAGAAGAGGAAGAAGAAGATGAAAAAGAAGAAGATGAAGAAGATAAAGAAGATAAAGAAGAAGAAGAAGAAGAAGAAGAAGAGGAAGAAGAAGAAGAAGATGAAAAATAAGAAGTAGAAAAAGATAACAAAGAAGAAAAATAAGAAGATGATGATGATGAAGAAGAAGTAGAAGTACAACAAGAAGAAGAAAAAGAAGGAGAAGAAAAAGAAGATGAAGAAGATGAAAAAGAAGAAGATGAAGATAAAGAAGAAAAAGAAGAAGAAGACAAAGATGATGAAGAAGAAGAAGTAAAAGAAGAAGAAGCGCTTGTCCCCCTAATGATAATAACAACACTGTCTTTTTATATATACTGCTTTCCTTTAATTGAACTCAATTCAATTCAATTTTATTTGTTTAGTGCTTTTAACAATAAACATTGTCTCAAAGAACCTTCCAGAACTATAAAAATTTACAATAAAATTTTATTTTATTTTTTTCAATCCAGAGTGTCTGCTGTGGCATCTAATATCACCTTTAAGACAAGTCCATGGTTTATATCCCATTATTAAATTAATAATCAAGCACTGTTTACTGGCCCAGGTCTCTACACCAAGTGTCATAATGTTTCAAGAGACTTACAGTAAATGAAAGGAGACGATGACATATTAAATAAATAAATGTGGAGGTTTTTGGCTTTGAACTGCATTAGAGCAGTGAAATTTATTCTGACAGACCTCATGTGTAATATTCATTTTGGATGCACAAATATCCCAGTATTGGCGGTTCAGTGGTAGGGCTCATCTGCCATGTTCAAGACCCAGGTCCAGTTCAGAAATACACACACACACACTTGGCAGAGATATCTTAGCGGTTAAGGTTCTGTGATCAGAAGGCTACAAGTTCAAATCCCACAACTGCCAGAAAGCCACTGGCAGACTGCTGATCCAAGCCCTTAGCCTTCAGCTGCTCAGCTACGCTTGGACTGGATTCTGTCTCACTGGATAAAAGTGAAGCATCTGCCAAATGACTACATGCAATGTAGGAGTAGACTATATTAAGAAGAAGACAGAAATGTGATGGCAGCCAAAGCTGCCAATGCCGTCAAAAAAGAATGATAGTGACAGACGAAGTGAAAACTAACATTGCAGCCAAATCATTTCCTCACCAGTTAAAGCCACCAAGATTCAAAGGAATTGACGGAGAGATAAGAGAGTAAAAATGGAGCTCAAACCAAAGCTGAGCTAACTATGAAACCTTCACATTGCATTCCTGGTCTAAACCTCTGACAGATTCTAATCTTTAGCCAGCTGGCTAATGAAATACCAATTTGTCCAATTTGTAGAAGTTCTAACATCCGAGTGTGATTTACTTTGGATTTTTCAAGAATTAAACTGGAATTAAAGCTGTGGGTGGTAACTCTCACCTCAGCCAGAATAAAGACATTTGGGGAACTTTGCAAACAGAGAGCTAGGATTCTGTGAAACTAAAGAAAAGAGGAAATGAAGAATCTCGAGAGCCAGGGACCTAGATAACCAAGGAACCATGCCATGAAACCAAAGAAACAGAGATCCAGCTAATCAATTATCTTGGAAACAAGGTACTTAGCAAACCAAGAATACCAGGGAATCAGACATCTGGGGCCTAGGTGAGCAATCTAGTAGGAAACAATGGAAATCCTAAGAACCAGAAACAAACCAAAGAAACCAAGGGTCCAGGGAAATAGAAACTTAGTAGACACAGTACCAAGGAACTAGGGAACCAAAAACATATCAAAGCAAACCAAGAATCCAAGTACATAAGTAAATAAATAAATAAATAAATAAACAGTTTTTAGTCTGATGGTATCCTAAGCCTGTGACCTGTTGAACCGGTGAACCTTGGAACCTTAGAGAACTAAGGAAACCAAAGCACTGAAGAGCCAGAGACCAAGGTAACCAAGAAAATAAGAAAACATATAGTCATGGAACCAACAGCTAGAAACCTTGGGAAATAATAAACAAAGAACCAGAGATCTATGCAGGAAAGTTAAACCAAAGAACCAGAACCACGAACTGGGAAAGCACATACCTATGGAACCAACAACACCAAACATCCAGAGAGCCTAGGAGAACTGTGTAACCGGAGATCCAAGGAACCAAATAAACATGGAGCCAGAGGATCATTGACATAGATAACGAAGGAAATAAGAAATCAAACATAGAAACTAAAACCTCACAGAACCAGAGTGCCAGAGTCAAGGATAATGAATTAATCAGAAATCCAGATACTATAAAACAAAGCTAACCAAGAACCACTGACGGAGGTAACCAGGGAACCCAAAGAACGACCCAAAACCCAATCCAACCTACATCACCAGATCTAAAGTATCATTGTAAAAGACAACAAAAAATAATAATGCATATTATTATACTTCTTCTTCATGCTGAGCCTCACGCTGAGGCTGTTTACACACTTCTTACCTTTCATGCCGAACTTGGAGTGCCTGCCGTATTTGTTAATGAGGACAAACATGACGAGGAGGAGGACGCCGGCAAAGCCAGCCAAGCCCACTGCAATCGACACCTACAAACACACACACACAAACACAAACACACACACACTTTAATGGTTTTTTTTTTGATACCACAATCCAAGTTTTATGGAGGCAAATTATTCTAATTATCTAAAGAAAAGCCTTGAGAATGCAGGAAACAAACAATGGCCAATTTATTCAAATTATAATCGAGGCCATCTTACAGACAACACTCAGGCACATGTGAGAAATTTGTGAAACAGATTTTTTGGAGAAATGAAGCTGCTCCATCTAATCAACATGGACGTGTTGAAGTAAACTCCCACGTGAGCACTCCACAAACCTCTGCACTATGTGTCCAGTGCAGAACGCTTCTGTTTTTTAGTTCCATGAAACTCGAGATTCAGGGGCTCTGGGTTACATTTAAATTTATTTGTTTTTTCCGAAGCTTTTACCCAAACGAGCTTACAAGTGAGTCAGAGATCTGCAGTTAAGGTCCTCGCTCAAGAGTCCAAAAGTAACCTCCTGATCAGATTAGTCATAAATTTGTGAAAATTTACAGCAGATGAGGTCATCACCAGCATGTTGATGTTTTTATCCAAAATACAAGGCCATGGGTCTAATGAAATAGAAGGGAAACAGAGAAAAACTATGAAGAAGTATGAAATCATCACAAACTAGAAATAAAGGAACCGGGAAACAAGGGAAGGAAGAATTAATGGAAATATGTAACTAGCAAAATAAGACGAACCAGAAACCAGGGATTTGTGAAACTATGAAGGTACTTTAACTGAAAACACGACACTACTGTAAAGGGAACCAGAAATTCATCCGGAGAACGATATCACCGGAAAGCCATGAACATAGCTAACATTTGGATCTAGAAAGATTCAAGTGACAAAAGAACCTGCAGTTCTTTAGCTCCTGAGGGGTCTGGTCATTAATACCAAGTTGGACTCAGGTAAACCAGGTGAAGAAGGGTGATGTGGGTGGAGCTAAAATAGTGCTGACTATCCACTGGTCAAGCACATTCATGTATCAAGTGTCCAGAGTAGTGGTCCAGCACAATAATCTTCAATAGAAGGCTAGTATAGTGAAAGCCTTTTTCTTTCTGTTTGGTTCTAGATAACATACACAAAGATCCATAGAACCAGAGAAAGTGGGAACCAACAAACTATGAAAAAAATATTTCAAGAAAGGAACAAAGGAGGAACAAAGGAACTAATGAAAAAACGAAACAGAAAACAATCCAGGAGGGAACTACACAACAGAGAACCAGCTTAAATACCAGGTGAAGAGAAAACTACGTACCGAGGGATTTGAGAAAACAGAGAATTGTTATGAAACAGTGAACTGAGGAACCAGAGAAAACTATGAGAAGTACACATCATGAGGACCCAAGGAACCTGAAGAACCATTATGCAAGTCGAAAACCCGGGCCTTTAAGGACACGACAGTCTCGTCTTTAATTTCACTCAGCACATTCACAAACCTCAATGTTGTGCATTTTCACACATGACCCACAAACATTTGAGATGAAGCACCTGAAGGTCTTCAGTTTAGTTACTTTTTGACCTTTTGCACTGAAACAAGAGAACTCGAGGTCACGTATCCAGGCTAAGATTTTGTCCATAATCAAGAATTCCCTTCAACAGTGTCATTTGTTCCAAGACCACGGCTTAATCCGTGTCCAGAATAGCTCTGAGTCGCTGCGTAATCCTGTGCAAAAACAAATCGGAAAATAAATGGAGGGTAAAAAATAAAAAAAATAAAAAAAAAACAACAAAAAAGCGCAATGCAGAGAGTGCTTCATCATCCCTCAGAAAGACTGAAATAAGCGAACACGTTCACAACGATAAGGCTAACGGTGACAGGATTTCTGCCCCAAAGACCGTATTACTAAACACACACACACACACACACAGTAAGAGTGTGAGAGGATTAGCCTGACTTCCAGACCGTTTCTATAAAGACATTTTCATGCTCCAATCCGTGGACAAACAAGATTTAACGAACTTTCCCTCCACGGTTGATGGAGCAGCAAAGTGGCATGAAACTTTTATTACTCCACTTTTTCTTTTTCCATAAACAGACTTTAATAAGATGTCTGGAATATTCAGATTGCAGCTGCGAACACAAAACCGGACAGAAGAAATATTTCTCTCGCTCGAAGACACGGTGCGGATTTGGAGAGATATTCGGCGCATCCATCTGGATCTTTTTAACTTTGATTTATTTATTCATTTATTTTGTCATTTTTTTATTATGTGCTTTGTATTCCTGTTGATCCGGTAATCATGAACATTGCATTATAAGAGTATCCTGTTTCCACTTCACGCAGCAGAGGCTAAGAAATAAAAAAAAATAGTGTTGTAGCAGATTTGCGACGGGTAAACATGTTCTTGCTCGAGCACAAAGACAAACAAATCAGCTAAGCGTTTTGTCTAAACACTGCCCTGACAACGCAGAATAAGGTGTAAAAATCCCAAGTCAAATAAAAGCAGACAAAAAACCCCACAATAAAGCCATCCGAAGTAAAAAGCCCTGTCTATAATTAAGACCCCCGAACGCTCAGAGGCTCGGCTCCCCGAACGCGTTGCTATTAAAAACCTCCCTAATCTCTATCTAGCCAATTACAACACAACCATGAGCTAAATTACATTTTTAAGAAGCCGTAAAACAAGCAGGCTACAAAAGGACGAGGGAGGGGAAAAAAGAAAAAGAACACTTTAAAGAGGATTAAACTCCAGCTACTTAACAAGTCTCTCTCCAGGTTTATCCGTCTACCTGTGTGGGTTTTTGTTTAACGTCCAGCGAAAGCCAAAAAAAAAAAGACATGAATACTGTGCTTTACTACAGCCGCTGGTATAGATAATTAATCAACAGCTTCTGACCAATCAGAATCCAGAACTCAGCAGTGCTGTGTGGTGTGTTTATTTATGTTCAGCAGACATCCCGAGGACGCCATGTACCGTATCTGCTAATAAAGGCATTTGGAACTGAAGTCAAAGAAATGAATAAAACTCCGACCCAGAACTCAGATCTTATTCCAGATACATAAATGACGTTTACAGTTTTATTCTCTGCTTCAGAATAAATGTTGTGTAATGAGCACACTCTCACCCCGAACGTGTCCTCGTCAGGACGGTGTGTAACAGCGATGGTGGGAGTCAGACTCGGACTCACGGGGGAGTGAGCTGAGGGGTGAACTGTGAACACACACACACATCATCATCATCATCATCAGCCTCAGTCTACATATACATTTAATCAAACTGTGTAATATATACTTGGATGTGTCTGCATGGGAAACAATAGAATGGTTAATAAAGCAATCAATCTATCAGCATGTCTGTCTGTCTGTCTGTCTGTCTGTGTATCATACTATCTGTTTATCCACCTATCTGTTTGTCTATTCAAGACACCTATCTGTTGATCCACATGTCTGTCTTTGTTGTATATTCAACTGTCTGTCCATCTGTCTGTCTGTCTCTGACTCTATCTCTGTTTGTCCCTCTGTATTTGACAGTTTGTCTTTCTATCCGTATGACTCTGTCTGTCTGTCTGTCTGCCCAGACTGATTACAAAGACTAGTATATTTTTCTATCTACCTGTCAGTCTATCTTCCTCGCTGTCTATCTGTCTATTTGTGTGTGTGTGTGCGTGTGTGTGTGTGTTCACTGTCTGTCTGTCCAATAGCCTGTCCAGTCATCTTACTGCTTGTCTATCTCTCTGTCCACCTACTTTGTTGTGTGTCTATCCACCTGTGCATATACAGTAATCCCCCGTTTATCGCGGGGGTTACGTTCCAAACTTACCCGCGATACACGGGCGCCACCCCCAAATGCTTTTTTTAAATTGTTTAAGCCGTAAATGACCCTCCCACATTCTTTAAACACACACAGAAAACATTTGCAAGCATATAGCGAGATGGATTTGGGGTAAATTCGTCACATTTATAGTGAGTACTGTATGTAGGTATGTTCCTTGCCAGAAGCCTTAGAAGGTGCAGAGCATTTGGGCGACATAATAGAGCTCGCAGAAAAACCATAAAAATACAGCGTACACAGAACAAAACCAAACACTCGGGACAGTGACACGCGAAAAACTGGGATGCTGGAGAATTCTGCTTCCCTTTCCCCAACTGCACGCATAGCCAGCAGCAGCCAATCACAACCGTGATTAAATTAATGGGGCATTCCGATTGGCTGGACTCGTTCCTCCAGCCATGCCGTATTTTGATTTTCACCGCGCTTTCCTAAACAACGCTACACTGTACAGCATTCGATATATTATTATTTTACTTTATTTTAATTAATGTTTATTTTTTGTAATTAATAATTGTATTTTTATTAATAAATTATCTTATTTCAACATAAAGACAATACACTGTAGGGTTTGCCTTATAAGGATACCACGATATATCGGGAAAATCCGCAAAAAAAATGTTCCAAATAAAAATCTGCGATATACCGGGACCTCGATATATAAACCGCGATATAGAGGGGAATTACTGTATCTATCAATCTGTCTGTCTGTCTGTCTGTCTGTCTGTCTGTCTATCTCTGACTCTCTCTCTCTGTTTGTCCTTTTGTATTCGACAATTTGTCTGTCTGTCTGTCTGTCTCTGACTCTATCTCTGTTTGTCCCTCTGTCTTTGACAGTTTGTCTGTCTGTCTGTCTGTCTGTCATCCTGTCTTTTTATCGATATGTCTGTATATGCACCTGTCTGTCTGTCTGTCTGCCCAGATACTAGTATATTTTTCTATCTACCTGTCAGTCTATCTTCCTCACTATCTATCAGTCTATTTGTGTGTGTGTGTGTGTGTGTCTGTCTGTCCATCCAGTTGTCTGTTAGTCTGTCTATAGGCTTATCATTTTGTATGTGGAAACTGTCTGTCCAGTTTTCTGTCTATCTGTCTATCCATCTGTTCAGTTGCCTGTCTGTCTGTCTGTCTGCCTGCCTGCCTGTCTGTCTGTCTGTCTGTATCTGTCTGTAATATAAATGGCAGTGTGTTGCTGAGATCAGATGTGTACTCACCATATTCCACATAGTCTCCTGGGAATAAAGAGAAAAAGAGCGATTAGTGTCTCACATTAATAATGACACATAATCTCTCTCTCTCTCTCTCTCTCTCTCTCTCTCTCTCGCTCTCTCGCTCTCTCTCTCATTCACACACACACAAACACACACACACACTAGTCCTTTCTTCATGTCCCTCATTAACCTTTTCACACTTAAAGTGTTTAGCTTTGGTCTTTAATGCTGTTTCTTTACTACTGAGTAACACACAGCACAGAACAGCTGCTGCTGCTGCTGCTGAAGATAAAGATGATGATGATGATGATGATGATGACGATGATAGTGTTTAAGTGTTCAACACGTGAGTTATGAAGGCTGTTAAATCCTGGATTATGATCGATCCGAAGGAATTTATTCATTTTCTATAACAGCAGAAAAATAACGAATACTGTTAGAAAATGGCCGCCGCCTTTATTTTTTGGCCACACCCCCATCTGAGACTGACACTGATTTTGGAAAGACACCATGTTATTATTTAATTTTTCATTATTTGTTAGAATCCGTGTCAGAATAAACTGGTTATCACTCCATTTTGTCCTGTCACTCTAAGCCTAATAAATGTTAACAATTTACAGCAGAATTGTTTAGTAAATTCTCAAGAAATCTTCACTAACAATTATTATAATTAGAAATAATGAATTAATTATTATTAGCAAGATTAATTATTAAAAAGATTCGATATTGTATTTTTGTTGTCCTGGTTTGCAGACAAACAGAATAAATAAAAGAGAGAGAGATTTTTTTACCATCAAACGGTGCTCCCATGAAGTGGGCGTAGACCGTTTTGTTGGCCATGCCCAGAGAGTTGTGAGCCTCCAGTGTGTAGTTGCCGTTGTTGTGGTGGGTTGGGTTTTTGAAGATGAGACAGCCCTCGACCGAGTCTCGGTAAACCTCACTTGCCATGTGGACGTAGTCGGTCTGCTGCAGTTCCACATCTCTGTAGAAGAAGCGCACCGTGGGCAGCGGCTGGCCGCGGACGATGAACAGCATACACGTGTCGTGCCATTTCTCCGGGTTCTCGAATCGTATAATGGTGGGAGGGACTGCAGACATGACGAAAAGTGTGCAGCTTGTTACAGAAAGAGAGAAGAAAATCTGCACTGTGGTTCACAAATTTGTCTTTCTCTACGTTAGCTGATGGATAGACATAGCTCAGCTTCTACAACTTCCATAACTTAAAATCACGTTTTAATTAAACACTTGGCATGGATTTAGGTCGTTTATGATAAGCCGAGAATGTCAAACTTTGGAGAGAATGGAGACAGATGAAGATAGAAAGGTTACAGATGGAGAAGCTGGAGATGGTGAGGGTAAAGATGAATGTAGAGACATATCGAGGATGGAAAGAATGAGAAGCTGGAAATGGAGAAGATAAAAAAGATGAGATGGAGATGATCAATATAGAGAAGATGAGGTGGAGAGGATGAGATGGAGATGGAGAAGCTGGAAATGGAGATTATGGAGAAGATAAGTTGGAGATGATGGATATAGAGAGGATGAGATGGAGGTGGAGGTGGAGAGGATGAGATGGAGATGGAGAAGATGGAGAAGATGATATGGAGATGATGGATATAGAGAGGATGAGATGGAGGTGGAGAAGATGGAAATGGAGAAGATGGAGAAGATGATATGGAGATGATGGATATAGAGAGGATGAGATGGAGGTGGAGGTGAAGAGGATGAGATGGAAATGGAGAAGATGGAGAAGATGAGATGGAGATGATGGATATAGAGAGGATGAGGATGAGGAAAGGATAAAGATGTCAGTTGTTCCTTTACCAGACTCCAGAGTCCTTGTGAGCAAGCCGTTACTATAGCAACAATAACGTATTAATACCAGTGCAAACATGGGATCAGTCGTGCTGATTATAAAGATTTAATTCTAACCAATCAGAATCCAGGACTAGTACTGATGCAGAATATTCCACTCATGTGAGAGCTCATGTACGTTCCTCACCACTGAATGTGAATGCAAACTGAAAAATGATGAGGTCTTGTTTTATGTGAAGTTCTTCTCACTTCTAGATCGACCTTCACATCTGACCTTCTCCTATAATTCTGCACTCGATGGAGCAGAAGGAATTGTTCTGAATGTCTTATGTCCTGGAAGGACAGAGTGTTCTCCACAAACACATCATCAGTGTAACACTCATCCTCACGTCATCCTCGTGTCAGACGCTCACAGCCTGTAATTACCGATGTCTAAAACACATATTACCGTCTGCATCCGTCCACCCACACACTTTACACTTCCACATCCACCTCCAACGTCTGAGACGTCCATCACAAAGCAGATCAGCTCATCATGTGGACTCAGAAAGACTTCTGTCCCAAAATTTCTAAACTTTACAAGCAGAAATTGGGAATAGCGATTTTTCACAGCTTGAAAGGTTGATTTTTGTTTCTCACACACAGTCTTTGGAGAAGGAGAGGATAGAGGTGGAGATGGAGAAGATGGAGATAGAGATGTAGATGGAGAGGATACAGATGGAGAGCATGGAGGTGGAAATAGGGAGAATGAGTTGGAGATGGAGATGGAGAGGATGAGACTGAGATGGAGAAGAAGGAGAGGATAAAGATGGAAATGGAGACAATGGAGAAGACTGAGATGGAGAGGATGGAGGTGGAAATGTGGGGAAGGAGTTGGAGATGGAGGGTGGGATTGAGATGGAGAGGATGGAAGTGGAGTTGATGGAGGTGGAGAGAATGGAGGTAGAGTTGATGGAGGTGGAGAGAATGGAGGTGGAGAGAATGAAGGTCGAGAGGATGGAAGTGGAGAGGATAAAGGTAGAGTTGATAACGGTGGGGAGGATGGAGGTGGAGTTGATGAAGTTGGAGAGAATGGAGGTGGAGAGGATGGAGGTGGAGAGGATGGAGGTGGGAAAGATAGAGGTGGAGAAGATGGACGTGGAGAGGATGAAGGTAGAGTTGATGGAGGTGGAGAGGATGGAGGTGGAGATGATGGAGATGAGAAGGATGGAGGTGGAGAGGATGGAGGTAGAGTTGATGGAGGTGGAGATGATGGAGGCAGAGTTGATGGAGGTGGAGAGGATGGAGGTGTGAAGGATGGAGGTGTGAAGGATGGAGGTGGAGAGGATGAAGGTAGAGTTGATGTAGGTGGAGAGGATGGAGGTAGAGTTGATGGAGGTGGAGAGGATGGAGGTGTGAAGGATGGAGGTGGAGTTGATACAGATGGAGAGGATGGAAATGCAGAGGATCAGAGAGAAAAACAGAGAATTTTTTTCCTTAGCGTCTGCATATATCTCTCAGTCGATGTGTACAGAGTCGAGAGCATTGTGTTACAGCGTGTTGGACAACAGCATCAGATAGAAATGTAAATACACAAACCACTGAGCGTCTGATCTTCTCATATCACCATGTAACTGGATCCAGCAGTGAAGACAAATAAAAACACATCGGAACCACTGATAGATTAGACACCAAAAAAAACTGAGGAAACGACAAGATCAGACTGCTTTCATTTCTACACTCAGCTCATACTTCATACATCTCAGAAAGAAAGAAAGAAAGAAAGAAAGAAAGAAAGAAAGAAAGAAAGAAAGAAAGAAAGAAAACAGATAAAATTAGAGAAGAAAGTAACAATAATAAAAGGACAGATAAAAATTATGATGCCTGATAGGAGAAAGATAGAAAGAAAATGATGGGACAATTGAAAGGAAGAAAAGAAAGAGCAGATGAAGGACAGAGGAATGTAATGAGGGCGGGAAGAAGGGAGAGAGAAGTGGAGAATGTGACTCACACTGGACGGAGAGATGGACGGACGTGTTGCTCATCCCCACAATGTTCTCGGTGGTGCAGGGCAGCAGGGACAGGTTATCATCCCGACTCACGTTAAACAGCGTTAACGTCAACGAGTGCACGTGAGAAGGAAACTGAGTGGCCTGGAAATGACAAAGAGGGAGGTTTAAAATCATTGGGTATAACACACACACACACACACACACACACACACAGTGTTAATCAGAGTGTGTAC